>NC_050445.1:117598307-117898307 GCF_903995425.1 Onychomys torridus
CTCAATAGCAACATCTGGTTTAGTCTGTTTTATGCTTTTGTCTCTCTGATTTTCTGTTTTCTGCCTCCTTCCAAGTATGGGGACCCTTCTGGTTACATCAGAAGCTCTTGATTGACTTAGCATGATCCACTCATGTTTACATGGATTGCATCAGACCTTAATCTTACTTGAAACCTCAGTTCTCATTTGGCCATGTGTCCTGATTAGCCTTGATTGTTGAGTTAGTTCAACTTAGAGCCATCTGAGAGGAAAAACCCAACTTGAGGAACTGTCTAGATCAGATTGCCCTGTGGTCATACGTGGGGAGACTGACTTAATTATTAATTAATGAAGTCAGGCACTGTGCATTATTGGCAGGACTGTCCCTGGGCAAGTGGTCCTGGTTGTGTAAGGCAAACAAGCAAGAGGGAGTGGGGGTGGGGCAGAGAGACAGACTGAGAGATGGGGCAGAGGGGAGGTGAGGATGGAGGGAGAGAAGAAGACAGAAAAAGAGAAGAAGCTAATCAAGGAGCATCTCCCTTGTTTCCTGCTGAATTTCCTCCACTGTTAGGGAGTTTCTAGGATGGAGGCAATGCCACCAGGAATAATAAGCAGTCCTGCCTCCAGGTTCCTGCTTTGAGTTCCTGCCCTCACTACCCTTAGTGATGGACTATGACCTTGAAGTAGAAGATGAAACAAGGCCTTTCCTCCCTTAAGTTACATTTGGCTGGAGGGTTTTACCACAGTAACTGAAAGGAAAGGAGAATACCACACAATATAAAGTATGCAAGGTTCAAGGGGTTAGAATGTGAACCTGTCAGGAGAAGGGACATCCTGCCTCCTCTCATAGTGAATATCTAAAAGCATCACAACGTTAAGAGAAACCCAACATTTAACATTTCATATTCTGTTGGGGTTCAGTCCAGTGTTGAGGTTCAGCCCAGAACTATTGAAGGATTCCTTTAAGAGGGGAGTGAGGAATTGAGAAATATTGGGAAGAAATATAGATTTAGATGAGAAAAAAGAGAAAGACACAAGATAGCTTTGAGAGGGCTCTGGGTCAATACAACACATGCCCCAAGTTTATTCATGATGTGCGTTTTATACTTCAGCAAGGGGAATACCCCCTTCAAGTTCAAGGTATAAAGTATCAACAAAACACTTGGTAATTACACCTTTCGCCAGATCATCCCATCATGCAGCCCTGCTGGGCAAAGCAAGCTCAAACATTCTGACACTGAGTAAGGCCTTACTAGAGAGCCTCTGTGGGCCCCCACAATATTCTGGTTTGGTAATGACATAGTAGCTTTTATTCTGAATTTGGTGACAAAGTTTAAGAGTGACTTAGGAAAACATAAAGCAATGAAACATTATATACAATATAGTCAGTTTTGTGGTTTTGTGCATATGTTGTGAAAAGAAAAATAATTTGTGGAGTACTTACAAGAAAAATATTGCAATTAATTCTAGAATATATAGCTGGGTTCATACCTTTAATCCTAGCACTCAGGAAGCAGAGGCAGGTGGATCTCTGTGAGTTTGAGGCCAGCTTGGTCTAGAAAGCAAGTTCCAGGACAGCCAGGACTACACAGAGAAAACCTATCTTGAAAAACAAATATGACAACAAAAATGGCACAACAAAACCAGAAGACATGATTATACGTGGTTTTTACTTTATATGTTTTGAATCTACATGTGTTTCAGTAATGTTTGTCACTTTCGCAATAGGTAAAATCTAGATGAAAATACTGCTAAATAAGAGGTCAGTCGGAAGAGATTGAGAACAGGCCTTTTGCAGAACACCATCCTTACCCTGTATTTTTACATTTATTCCCTTTTTCTGGTCCTTTGACAGACTCAGACACCTCTTACTTTTGGTATGTTCCCTACTGTTTAATACAAGTGCATCCTGGGGGAGCTTGGCTTACTTCCCTGCATCATGGAAAACTCAGTACCAATGTCCTTGAACAGGACAGTCCCATCCTGCAGAGAATGGCAGCCACTCAAGTTTGTACAGAAAGAGTTCATTCATTCCTCTAGCATTTACATTGCTTTTTGCATATTCAATACTTTTCAAGTTCCTGCTGATTTATAGCCTTTGAATTTAATGTGCACATCCACACAGTCCTCTGCAAGTCATTCTGATGCATGTTATGCTTGTATAAAAATTGATTTTCAAAATCCCGCTCTTGAAAAGTGTACAGCTACTAGGGACAACCTAAATAGGTTACTTTGTTGTTTACTGAGCTCCCCTCATTTTTAGGTAGCTTATTTGCCCATTTATTTCCCAAACATTCATCTTATGATTCACATTGAATAGTGTGCAAAATTGTTTGAGATTGTTGTTTGTAGTTAGCCTGTTTATTTCAAATTATGATAGAGTTGTATAAAGGTTACTATACTATACCATGTTATACCCTGTACAAATTTATTGGTATTTCATAATTGATAAACACTTATGGTATGCTTACTGTATGCATGTCTTCTGTATTACCTATTTTTGATTTTCTGTTTTGTAGTCTATTATTTGTTAAAATATTATCACATTAACAGCCAGAACAAATGTATTAATTTAAAAAAACAGTGCATTTTTTAGATGAATTTATGTGTATAAGTCTCCACTTGCATATTTATCTGCACACCACGTGGGTGCCTGGTGCCACAGAAGCCAGCAGAGGGCAGATCTCCTGGAAATGGAGTTACAGATGGTTGTGAGGTATCTTGAAGGTGTTGGAAATTGAGCTAGGATCCTCTACAAGAGCAGTAAAGGCTCTTAACCTCTTAGTCATTTCTCCAGCTCCCAACAATTAAATTTTAAATGGGTTAGATGAGACACCAGTACAAGCCTCAAAAAATTTCCAGTTTAAGCAAAAGTGAAAATGGGGTAAAAATTAAGAAGCATAGTGTTTTTAATTGTTTGGAGTTCAGTTTCTTTGTCTTAACTCAGAGCAGATTGGGAGACCAGAGTCACTCTCTCATCTTGGTTAGAGGAGGGAGCCGTGGAGTCTGAACCTCTGCGACCTGTTTATCAGCTAGTGCAGTGTGGGTCCTTGGAAGAAATGGGTGAGGAATTGGTGTCAACCACTGTGAGAATAATATTGTTCTCTCATAGAAGTCTGGGCACCATGGAGCTATTGGCAGTTGTGAACTGCTGGGAACAAAAGAGAGACAGTTTTCTTTAAGAGCATAGCCCTGCGTAAGTCAGGCATGCTTCAGTGGAAGACCACAAATCTAAACATACTTGAGCAGCACAAATTGGTCTTGAAGGATGTAAAAAATAAGACATGAAATTGGCTGGATAGGAAAATGATGGGTCTGGCAAGAGTTGGGGGATGAATACAATAAAGTAAAAACATTGCATAAAACTCTTTGAAGAACTAACAAAAATAATAATAACCAAACAATCCCAACATAACTATAACTTGACTAAATTCCTTTTGAGTGGTTAGCTATGCTCTGAAGTGTTACCACTAACATTCAATGTAAGGAAAGTTGCTGTGGGATGTTCTGTATGTCAAATGTGTTGCTCTGACTGGTTAAAATAAATAAAGTGCTGATTGGCCAGTAGCCAGGCAGGAAGGATAGGGTAAGCAGGACAAGGAGGAGGAGAATTGTGGGAAGTGGAAGGCTGGGTGGAGAGACACTGCCAGCCACCATGACAAGAAAGATGTAAGGTACTGGTAAGCCATGAGCCACGTGGCAAAGTATAGATTAATAGAAATGGGCTAAATATAAGAATAAGAGCTAGACAATGGTAGGCCTGAGCTAATGGCCAAGCAGTTTAAATAATATAAATGTCTGTGTGTTTATTTTATAAATGGGTTGTTGGACTAACAGGGCTTGGCGGTGGCTGGAGAGAAGGTCTCCAACTACAAATGGCACCCAATGTGTTGGCAAGACTTTCCACATAAAACCTGAGAAAAAAAGATTCTAAAATGGAGCTTAAAACAGCTTCCTAGTTGTCTCTTCCAAGTTAGCGGCAGCCTGCCGGTTTGAGATATTATGGCAGGTTCCTGGCGTGTGCTTTTGACCTGCAGTGTGGCGGAATGAGGAGTCTACAAGTGGTACTTTCCTCTGCTGCATGGTGGATTTAGCCTTTGCTAGTTTAAAAAAAAAAAAAAAAAGGTTTTTAGGCTATACACTTCTTTGATAGAACTGCTTCTGATAGTTGATAGTACACATAGCTCCAGACCCAGAGCTGGCAGTAAACTGTACCACCACCATGTTGGGAAGCTGACGGGGGTGGAGCCAGCAGCCACAGTGGTGTTTCAGTCTTAGAAATGCTGCACTTTAAAGCAATTGATTTACAATAAGACAAATTCAGATGGAACAAGACTTTAAATGCTGTATAAAAGTATATACACAATGTGTATAAAAGTATACGTAGGCTTAAAAGAGAGAAAAAAAAGGAATATATGCAGTTATATAAACAAACAGATAGTTTTTAAAAATAAAGTCTTTAAAGAGAAAATAAAGATAATATTAAAAAAATAAGCCATGTAAAGATGGATATTACACAGAAAATCTGGATTATGTTGTCTTTGGGATTTTTAACTGCAGAAAAAGATTTGATCATAAAAGCTGTTTAGTTAAACAAATATGTAAATTTTAAAGGTACTGTGACTTCAAAATTTGGATATAAGGATATGTTGCTTTGGAAAAGAGTCTCTGCTTTTATTTCCACAGAAAGCCAGAGGCTGTGGGTTTGTTCCAGATTAAGATACATCAGGTTTGATCAGCCAAGACCACCTGAAAGATCTCCGATGACACCATGGCCCAGATAATCCAACATCCAGAATGGTTTCAAGGTAACTGGCTCAGAGGTTTACCCTCACAGACTACTCCATAATCCTAAAATTTTCTTTATGTCCCCATAAGATACAGCGCCCCCCTCCAGCAGGAAGTAGGAAGAAAAACTACGCCCAAATTCCCAAATGTATCAAGCTCCTTCTGTAAACCCAGGAATGTTGTTAAAAGAAAAGTTTAAGAGATTCTTGTGTCCCAAATCAGAAGAGCCTTCTGGTGTGGGACAGAGAAAAACCAATATATTTATTTAAATCAGGTTGAGTATAAATGCGATCACTTTCTAAAGAACAAAAGGGGATATGATATAGATATAATAGTAAGAAAAGGTAGATTAATGAACTTACTTCTAAAGAGCAACAACTTGTTTAAAATGTTTTATATTGGTATGGATTTTAGTTTATTGATACAAACTTAAAGTTAATTTTGTTATACTGTGTGTATATTTCTACTCTTGTTTAAGGTATTATGTTTGTATAAATCATTTAAAATTGTAATGGATAATTAAATATAGATTAATAATTAGTCATCTAGACCACATGAGAACAGAAATAGGCAGAGTGCTAGAGAGGTTCCCAGAAATACACAATGATACATCCTCTGTAGACTGCTGGCAATGGTCAAGAAAGCCTGATATGACCTAGTCTGGTGATCATGGCCAAACACCCTAATAGTCATGCTGGAACTCTCATCCAATAACTGATGGAAGTAGTTGCAGAGATCCTCAGCCAGGCCCCAGGTGGAGCTCCAGGTGAACAATTGTCGAGAAAGAGGAGGGACTGTAACAGCGTGAATTGTTGAGACCAAGATTGGAGAGGCACAGGGACAAATAGCCAAACAAATGGAAGCACATGAATTATGAACCAAAGGCTGTGCAGCCCCCAGCTGGATCAGGTCTTTGGATAAGTGAGACAGTTGAATAGCTTGAACTGTTTGGGAGGCATCCAGGCTGTGGGACTGGGACCTGTCCTTAGTGCATGAGCTGGCTGTTTGGAACCTTCGGCTTACACAGGGACACAGCCTGGAAGGAGGGGACTGGACCTGCCTGTACTGAATCCACCAGGTTTAAATGAATCCCCAGGGGAGTCTTGGCCCTGGAGGAGATGGGAATGGAGAGCAGGGGATGGGGAGAAGGTAGGGGTGGGAGTGGGAGTGGGAGGACAGGGGAACCCATGGCTGATGTATAAAATTAGAATACAAATATAATAAAAAATAAAGTTTTTAAAGAGAAAAAAATTAGTCATCTATGATAATCATACTCATAGCCATGTTAGTTAAGTCTTCTAGGTATACATAGAGATATTTCTGATAGATAGATAATCTTCAAATATTTCAAAGACCTACAGAATATGGCATTTAAAATATTTTAAAAATTTAGACTTACTGGACAGTGAGACATGTCTGCTCCTGGCAGCACCGATTTACTTCAGAGAGGAGGACACTTCATATGGAATTTATCTTCACCTTGGCAAAAATAGCCATTTGGGCAAGAAACTGTTCTTGCCTGGACTGCTTGATTGACTGGACATGCAGGACCCATAGAAAGGTGACCACTAAACTTTGCTTCACAAAATGGTCCTTCGGGGCCAGGCAATGGTGGCACACGCCTTTAATCCGAGCACTTGGGAGGCAGAGGCAGGCGGATCTCTGTGAGTTTGAGGCCAGCCTGGACTACCAAGTGAGTTCCATGAAAAGGCGCAAAGCTACATAGAGAAACCCTGTCTCGGAAAAAAAAAAAAAAAAAAAAAAAAAGCCCTTCAGGTTCCTACTTCGCAGAGGAAACTGCCAGACATTCTACAGGACACTAAGAGAAGTGACTGAGAGACTCTAGCCCTGTGGGCTGAAGAGAAATGCCCAGCTTTACAAAGGAACATTAGGTGACTGTCCAGGCTGCCAGCTGTCTCTGAGTACCCTGCAAAACTCCCGAAAGTTGCTTGCATCCTTCTTCCAGTTTTCAGGTAATATTATATCCTTCTGAGGTCTTTGATGTGTTTGAAGACTAGATAGTTATAATTTCCTCAGTTATGATAAAAGATAAGTTAGATATAAAACTTTAGACTCACAAATATAAGATAGATAGGATATCTTCTTTAATATTGTAACTGTAATTCTTGCTTGATAATTGTTTTGTTATCTGAAATTTTACTATATAAAAGTTAAAACATTGCTTTTTGAAAAAAAAGAAAAGGGGAAGTGCTGTGGGATGCTCTGTATGTCAAATGTGTTGCTCTGACTGGTTAAAATAAATAAAGTGCTGATTGGCCAGTAGCCAGGCAGGAAGGATAGGGTAAGCAGGACAAGGAGGAGGAGAATTGTGGGAAGTGGAAGGCTGGGTGGAGAGACACTGCCAGCCACCATGACAAGAAAGATGTAAGGTACTGGTAAGCCATGAGCCACGTGGCAAAGTATAGATTAATAGAAATGGGCTAAATATAAGAATAAGAGCTAGACAATGGTAGGCCTGAGCTAATGGCCAAGCAGTTTAAATAATATAAATGTCTGTGTGTTTATTTTATAAATGGGTTGTTGGACTAACAGGGCTTGGCGGGGGCTGGAGAGAAGGTCTCCAACTACAGAAAGTTTATTTTAAGATATATTTTGAGTGAGTATGTATTCATGTGTCTATGTATGTACCTGTGTGTGCCTGTGTATGTAGGGGCCAGAGTCTGTGTGTCTTCCTTAGTCACGCTCCACCTTAATTTCTAAGACAGAGTCTCACTGAGCCCAGATCTTACCAATCCATCTAGTTTAAATGGTCAGTGATTTCTGGCATCCTCCTGTCTCTGCATTCCTAGTGCTGGGATTATAGGCACATGATCTACCTGTCCATAGTTTCTTTTATTGATGTTAAAAACAGAGTCATGGTTCCCTCCTTTCTTCTGCTGCAAGGAATTGGTAATAAGAATATCAAGGTAGAAATGCGTGAGTAATAGCCTTGAGAACAATGTAAAAACACAGTTGCCATGTATATGTGTTGACCCCAGTTTTCATCATTGGTACCAAACCAATGGGGTTCAATGGGGTGAGAATAGCCAGCTTTCAAAGGATACCCAGGAGGTTGGACTTTACTTCCCTAAGTACCTGTCTCTCTGACTGTACTTCAGGGTTGTCCTGTTAGTTCTTGTCTAACACAGAACAATAAATGTCCCTTCACTCTTAATAATTTCCTTATTAGACTCTTCCAAGGGACTGAAATGTGATAGTAGAGGTCATCCACCTTTTAGTTAGTTCTCTCCTGCAGGTGCATAAGTGAGTCCTGTGGCCTAGTACATGATGAAGCATGGAGGGGGAAGGCAGGTTCAAGTCTGTGAAGGGCATTCTTCCTGTCCCTCTTCTCTGTGAAGAAGGTTGTGAGTTCTCTGGTGATTCTAGCCCTCTTTGTCTTGACATTTAAGAATGTATTGTTTTTATTTCAGGCAGTACCATCGATCTAATTGATAATACAGTAGCATTCATCATCAGCTACAGAAGGAGGCAAAAGAGCACGGTGCTGCTTTTAACCACAGACACTTCTTGCATGGTGACATTTCGTTGACATTGGTGGAAGCTTAATGTGAGTGGGTAAGGAAGGGCAGAGTTTGGAGCAGACCTTGAAGCCAGGGAGAGCACACTGATATTTTTGTTTTATTAAGTAGCTATCCTTCGAGCCAAAGTAATTACAGAATAAAAGAATCTGTACTTGTTTCAAGCATTTTTCTAAAAAGAGAAGTATTCTCCTTTTATTTTGCCTTTCAACTTGGAAGAAGATGGAGAGTGCATAATGCAGGGTTAGGGCATAGATGGCATGATATGCCAAATAAGTCCCACCAAAGAGCTGCATTGATGGCGTTTACGTTAAGGCTTATTACTAGTATGCAAATTCCCAGCCTATAATTGTTTGCAAAATCAGACCCAGAGGCATTCCTACAGAGGAAGTAATTATAAAATGGTTAATTAAAAGTAATTATAAAATGCTAAATGACTTCTGATACATCCTCATACATTGTTCTGTTATAACTTCATCTCTGAGATGCTGGAATGGCTGCCTCCCAAGAACACAGCACCCTTCAGGGAAAGGGGGCTCATCAGCCAGTCATGGCTGCCCTCTCTTTTGGAGCTTTGAAAATTCACATTCCTGCCTGTTCCAGGTTGACAGCTGGCTTCTCTTCCTGTGCTATGGTCACTGTTGAATGCACCATAGGGGATTTGTATGCAAAGTGGTCCAAAGCTCTTCATGTCCATATGGGAGAGAAGAATGGATGCACGTTATGATGCAAGCTCTAGACTGACTTCCTGGAGTCCCACTCAGCCTGAAAGCCTATGTGAGCTGAGCAGATGGGGAGCAGGCTCTCAGGCCACTGATTATCCATAGCTGTTGAAATCAGAGACCAAGAGAATCCAGCCAGATGCAGAGAGCCATTACTGGGCTTTAATGCTTAGTTCCTACAAAATTACATTTTATAACTGAGATGCAAATTTTTAATGCATGAGTACAAATGTACATATGTATGTGTGTGAGTGCATGCACATGCTTTTGGACACTAAAGGACAACCACAGGTGCCACATTAGGAACAATACCCACTGCCTTTGAGAAGAGTCTCTCACTGGCTTGCAGCTCATTACTTAGGCTTGCTTGGCTGGCCAGTGAGATCTAGGGCTTCTCCCTCTTTTCCACCCCAGAATTGGGATTACAAGCCTGATGTCTCCAGGCTTTTTAATGTGGATCTTGGCAACTAAACTCAGGTCCTTGGTTTGCAGGTTTTTTACTGCCTGAGACATTTCTCCAAACCCTGAGATGCAGTTTTAAGAATTAAAATATGTTTTAACTGCTAAAAGGACTGTTCTACAGCTGTTATTATTTTTACAAAATTTTAAAGTTTCAAAATTCAGAATAGTATTAAAATCAACATTGAAAGGCAGAGCTACTGAATTTCTTTACACATACATACAGTCAGGTCTATGACCTGCATTCTGCCTCTGTGTCATTTTACCCCTATAATATGAAATGAGGATGTCTAGTAATACATACATACATACATACATACATACATATATATATATATATATATATATATATATATATATATACACAATGGATAGTTTTTTAAGAGAAGCAGGATTTCTTCAACTAAACAAATTACCCACTGTATCTTATATTCATTCAAAGATTATAAGAAATTGCAGTTTTATTTGTTATTGGTAGCAATCCGGTGTGGTTGCTATGCAAATGATATCTTCTTGTCTCCCACTTGGAGACTGGAAATTGCCAGTGTAAGGACAGAATGATGATTTTTTTTTTTTCATATTAACCAAGCTGGCTTCTCCATTCCTCTCATGAATTTTATAGGCATCACAGTTAGGCATCCCTAACTTGGCCAAGTGCTGAGGTATTTACCTTCTCTATCTTCTGTGATTCTTAGGCTTTACACTTTTTTATTGTCGTGTTACACAAGGAATATAGAAGCTGAGTTAAATCCTCCTGGCAACAGTGGGGGTGTGGACCCCTATGCCTCTAGGTTGTTGTTTTCTTTACTTCCCAAATGAAATAGCTGACATAACCATTCCAAGTTCTGTGGAATTCCTCCTCCTGCTGTGTGTATTACAAGGATCTAATCCCCTTGCCGCCTCATGGTGAGTTCTTCTCAGCTCTCAACTTTTTTTTTTTTGTTGTTAGTTTGGCTTTTTTGTCTTGTTTGTATTTTATTGACAGATTCGTGCCTTCATGGAATGAATTTTAGTCATCCTCCTCTCTCTCATCTCCTGCACCCACACTGGATGCTTTCTTTTCAACAAGTACCCTTCCTAGCCTGTGTCTTCTTCTAGTGTATGACTACATTTAATTAGATTCTTTTCTGAGCATAAGTGGGACATTGTTTACTGTAACAAATGTAACTTATTGGTGGCTGGACCACTGAAGAAAATGGTACTCCTGCAACAGTAGTTAATTTCTAATAGTCCCTCAGATGGGTGGTGGGGCCTCAAGCTCTCTCCAACCCATAATTAAATAAGTAAAGAGCCCAGTCTTCTGCATGTTTTGACTGATAACCACTGCAGCAGTGAGCTGGTGAGTGAAATGGCCGTGAATTGTTGAAACTCTCTCCATCCTCTGGCTTCTATACTCTTTCTGCACCTCTTCTGTGATGCTACCTTAGCCATTTCTAAATTTCTTAGACTAAATTATACCGGAGAGGGTCTAGATATATGCTCATGGCTTCTGCTTCTGTAGTTCTTCTTCCTATTGCTGTGGGATGTTCTGTATGCTCTGAATGTCTTGCTCTGATTGGTTAATAAATGAAGTGCTGATTGGCCAGTAGCCAGGCAGGAAGTATAGGTGGGACAAAGAGAAAGGAAAGGTCTGGGAAGTGGAAGGATGAGTCAGGAGATGCTGCCAGCCTGCTGCTGCAGTGAGAAACAAGATGTAAGGATAATGGTAAGCCATGAGCCATGTGGCAAGGTATAGATTTATAGAAATGGGTTATTTAAGATAGAAGAACTAAATAGCAAGAAGCCTGCCACAGCTATACAGTTTACAAGTAATATAAGTCTCTATGTGTTTCATTGGGTCTGAGCAGCTGCAGGCCCAAGTGGGAATGGAGAAAACTTCAGCTACATCCTGTTCTTATTGTTTCAGATGTAGAGCTGCTCCAGTGTTTCTTAACCTCAAATAACTGAAGGAAAGGTAGTTACATTAAGCCTGATCCTGACACCATGAGATATTGTTCTTTTTAAATTCCATGTGGAATCCTCATCTACCTCATTTCCAGTGGAGACAGCTCTTCCATTACACTTTTTTTTTCTGTCATTGTAATAAATCCCTAAGCTTTACATATGTAAGTACTCTCTCCAAGAATGAAAAAAGTCTTAAATACATGTTGCTGTGTTTGTCAAAAGTTTGGGCTACTTGTTTAACTTTTTGCACACACACACACACACACACACGCACGCACACACACACACACACACACACACACAATTACATACACCAAAATCTTGCGTGTGTTTATTTAGAAGTTCATTGCTCAGGGGCCACCTTCCCATTTCTCCATTATTAGCAGTGCAAAGTACTGCCCAAGAATTAAGTGACAGGCTTTCTTTAATTTGGGCAAGAACAGATTGTTCAGTTGAACTCTTCTGGGAAGTTGGGGGTATGATTGGTTGATGGCTTCTCCTTTCATGTACATTGTCTTTCTTCTGACTTTGTGTGTCTTCTAAGTATTTTTTGAGCATTAATTATAAACTAGGCTGCTGCTCAGAAATAAACACTCTGTTTACTAAGGATGTTCTTGACAGCTATGACGTTGAATTGTACCAGTGAGCTTTCTGACAGCCAACAGGACACTCGATCTGCCCTCCACATCATCTTTGATCAATTACTATATTCAACGATGCCAATGCATTTCTTGATGCCAACTCTCTTTTACTTCTCTGGAGAATTATTAATGCCAACTCTATTCTTTCAATGATGTTCTTTAATATTCCAACACAGAACTAGGACTCATATGACAAAGCCATTATTCTCATACCACACTAGGAAATAACCTATGCTCTGAAAACCAAGGCACAATAATCATATAGCTAAGGAGACCCTTTGTAGGGAAGACACACACAACCAATTGTTATGGGAAGGCCTCAGAGAACCACAAAGTTCAGAGATGTGTTTTCAGTTTTTGGATGATTGTCTCACTTGGTAAAAAAATAATTTCTAAATTGATACTTTTCTTTTTCTTTTTTTGCAATTGTGAGTATATATATCAAGTAAATTTTATCCATTTATAAATACTTGGAGGAATACTTTGCTACAATTCAGAGATAGAGTGGACAGACGATATTGAGAAGTAGAAGTAATTCTCTGTTGGGAGCTGGAGAGATGGCTCAGCAGTTTAAAGCATTTGTTGCTCTTCCAGGGGACCTTAATTCACTTCCCATCACCTGTGTATGGCAGCTCACAATCATCTGTAACTCTAGCTCTAGTGGATCCAATGCCCTCTTCTGGCCTCCACAAACTCCTTCATACATGTGGTATACACACACACACACACACACACACACACACACACACACACCCACACACAAATAAATCTTGAGAAAAGCACTTTTTGTTTTTCCTAATTATTTATTCAAAATTCAGTGAAGATTACCAGTTTCTTTGAAGACATTACACTCAGGGAGATACTTCTATTTTACTAACATACTCATGTAGAGGCACATGGAATTATTCTTATACTGTAGGATTATTTTGTAGCTTTTAAACACATTTTATGAGGTCCCTGGAGTCAGCACTTCCATTTTCTCATATGGCCACTTCTTACACTTTACTTCCTGCCTCTCAAAAACATCTTTAGCAAAAGATTTTACTCCTTAACACATAAAAACTAGATGTCAGTAATGGGCACTTCTTCTTCGGGTCTGCCAGATACTTCCTAAGACCATTTAGATGTTTTCAAATCTCTTCATCTTTAAAATAAATCCCACATAGCCCTAAAACATATGTCCTGAGAATGTCTTTGGTGCTCTTTCTTTCCTAGTTGAGGTGAATTTTCCTCCCCTTGGGAATGTGCCAGATTTAGCAAATAGTTTGTAATAAATAGAACAGAATAGAAGGGACTCACTTCCAAGATAAGCTTAGGAAATTTGTGCTGTATCTTGAGTACATACCCTTCTCCATCTGTGCACTCTCTTTCTATTGGATCCTTTGCCTAGGAGAAGCCTGACATTAGCAGTCCCTTGAGATGGCCTCTGTGGTAAGGAACTGAATCTTCCTGTGCCAGAGTGGACTTGGAAACTGAACCTCCGACTCCACGCAGGCTTCTACAGGGAGCAGTACCAGCACATACCTTGTCAACTATGTCAGAGAGGTGAGGCAGAAGCACTCAGTTAAATACCTCCCTCAGTCCTGAGGCTCAAAAGTGACTTTGATGGTAACCGAGTTCCACATTTCAACTACTACTACTGTGGTAACTTGAATGAAAATATCCCCTGAATGTTAATCTATTTGAATACTTGGTTCCCATTTGTTGACACTGTTTGGAAAGGTTGTGGAACTTTTAGGAAGTATGGCTTTGCTGGAAAAAGCACATCACTAGAAGTAGGTTTTGATGGTTTGTGCCTTGGTCCTGCTTCTTGTTCTCCCTCTCTGCTTTGTGTTTGCCGTTGAAGATGCGAAATCTTGGCCTCTTCATCCAGCTACCTGCTGTCATGCTCTTCCTCTGAAACTTTAAACCCAAACAACCTTCCTCTTTTCTAAGTTGTCTTGGTCATCGTCTGATCATAGCAATAGAAAGGTAACTGATACAACCACCAAGTTGGAATAAAGGAAATTATTCATATTTATGTCATTATCTCTGTGTGAGTGATGGATATATTTACTGGGTTTATGTATGTGTGTGTACATGGGTACTCATGTCCATGCAAACACATCTAGGGGCCAGAGAAGTAATATATTTTCTAGTGTGAAATGTCTTCTGTTGGTTTAGAATTGATAATCTTGATAAAATAGTGTAAGAGACACGGGAAGAAATTGTCAGCTGCAATCAGCTATTTAGGATAGTGAAAGAAGGAGCCTTGTGTTCTGCAATATGATAATGTTAGAGTTATCCCACATCTTCTTCAGGGTGCTGGGATTTTTCCATTCCCTGTTGAACTTGGGTCTTACATTATTCTCTGCATTTAAATGTCCAGATGAAGTAAAGGATGGGATCTGAGTACAGGAATATAAGGCTTTAGAGCTAAGTACAGAATGCAGCAGTGGATGGATCCTGTGAAAGAGAAAGTGGAATGTCAGTAGGTTCTGTGCCAGGGAGTTGCAGCAGGAGCACCCTGATAGCAACATGCCTTCGGGATTTAAGCAATGCTTCTCGACACACCGACAGACAGCTGTCCTTTTCATATGTCCTCTGATACTCTCTTCTGTTAGTTTCATTTTCATTTGGTGGTATAGTATACCATGGATGGCAGGATGAGAACCTGTAGTCCTGTACTATGCAAATCTTTCATGATAATGCCACATCTGATGAGTTCGTGCTCTTAGGAAAAATGAAGCTGCTCACATTTACTCTTCTTTAGATCTTTGTATTGAGATGCTAGTTCCTAACTCTAGATCTACTTATACTGTGTGTGTGTGTGTGTGTGTGTGTGTGTGTGTGTGTTCACTGTAAGTAACTTTCACTATTCATTTAAAATGGCTGAGGAAGGCAATACAACTAGAAAATTAAGAACAGATTAAAGAAGCAATAAGCTGCATATTATGAGAAAACTTAAACTTTAACTAAAAATTAAAATTATTGAAAAAATGGCTATAGAGGACCATACCACAGCCCCAATGTTGAAAATACATAAAGTGAACTAAAATACACTCAGAGTAGATGAAGAGTTTCAAATACTCTATCATACACAAAGAGAACTAAGGAAAGTAGTTTAATGGTTCACTTCAAGAAGACAGAGAGAAAACATAGGTAAAACAAGCTAATTACAGTAACCTAGCAGAAACTCCAAAATATCAGAGAGGTAGTAACATCTTCATAAATCCACCATCTAGTTCTTTGGTAAGATGAAAAACAGATGAATTCTACAGAAGGCTTGTTAAGGGGAAGAAGGAAGAAAAGGAAGGAGAGGTGGGGAGGACAGAGTAAAGAACGGAAGAAAGGGACGAATGAGCAGAAGAACCCACACTGCTAAGTGAGAGGGAAGGGCTCTCAGGTGTGTTAATGTTTGTGAGGTTCTTCTCTCTCATCTAAATGTGACAGAAATAGATGGGACTCCCATTTTCAGGAGGAAACTTAGCAACCCTAGATAGGCGGTGTCTAGAGCAGAAGCTGGGAAGTGAATGTACAGCAATCAAAGGTACATTTGGGCATAATAGCACGTCAGTCTGAAAAAAAGTCCAAGTATCACTACTTCTTTGGCTACTATTTTAGTTTCTTGTCCTGTTTTCACTATGGTGAAATATCCCACCAGAAGCGACTTAAGGGAAAAACACCTTGTTTTGACCGATGATTCAGAGGGACAGATTTCATGCTGGCAGGAAAGACATGGTGGCACAAGCAGGAGGCTGTCTGCTTCCATTGCTTCCACACTCAGGAAATAGAGAGTAATGGATGCAGACTGCTGTTCATCTCCATCTCCTCACTTACAAGCTCCCAGACCCCAAGAAGAGAAAGATGCCGCCACAACAGGCAAGTCTCACCTTAATTCAAGCAGTCATGAAAACTCCCACAAGCATTCCCAGAGGCCGTCTCTCTGGGGACTTTAGATACTGTCAAATTGACAATATTAATTAATCATCATCAATATTCAGTATTTTTCAGAACCTACAGAATGAAGGAACTTTTCCTAGTCACCTTTACATATTACATTAATCTTAGAATACAATACAAGAAGCAGAGGGCCTGTTTTAGAGGACCTCAAATTTAAGACATCTATTCTAGGACTATTACAAATTCATAACATGATATTATTAGCTTAGATTTATTTTCAGAATTCTAGAATGAGTCAGTCATAAGAAATGCATAGCATAAATCATCTTAAAAGGATAAAATGAGTATTTTGATAGATTACAAAAATACTTTTAATGTCATTTAATCTCCTTTTCTGATAAAATATATAACATTAGAATAAATATTTTTAAAAAGAGAGAGAGAATGGAGGAGAGGTAGAGAAGCTGCCACTACAGCTCAACCACTTTCCCCCTTTTGCCAAAAGCTGATGGTTTTCACTTTCTTTCTTCTGAGGGGAAACATCTGGGTTACAGAGAAATAGGCAGAGTGCTGGGGAGGTCCCCAGAAATCCACAATGATACATCCTCTGTAGACTGCTGGCAATGGTTGAGAGAAAGCCTGATCTGACCTAGTCTGGTGATCAGATGACTAAACACCCTAACAGTTGTCTTGGAACTCTCATCCAATAACTGATGGAAGTGGATGCAGAGATCCTCAGCCAGGCCCCAGGTGGAGTTCCAGGTGTCCAACTGTTGAGAAAGAGGAGGGTCTGCAAGAGCGTGAATTGTTGAATCCAAGATTGCAAAAAGCACAGGGACAAATAGCCAAACAAATGGAAGCACGTGAATTATGAACCAAAGGCTGTGGAGCCCCCAAATGGATCAGGCCTTCTGGATAAGTGAGACAATTGAATAGCTTGATCTGTTTGGGAGGCACCCAGGGTGTGGGACCAGGACCTGTCCTTAGTGCATAAAAAGCTGGCTGTTTGGAACCTTGGGCTTACACAGGGACACATGCTCAGCCTGGAAGGAGGGGATGGGACCTGCCTGTACTGAATCCACCAGGTTTAAATGAATCCCCAGGGGTGTCTTGGTCCTGGAGGAGATAGAATGGAGGGGAGGGGCTGGGGGCAAGGTGGGGGTGGGGGCGGGATGGGGGAGGACAAGGGAACCCATGGCTGATGTATAAAATTAAAACACATAATTTAAAAAAAAAAAGGTAAGTTGTGATGAGCCAAGGAGGAAACCAGTAAGCATCATTCCTCTCTGGTTTCTCCTTCAAGCTCTTACCTTGAGTTCTCACTATGACTTTCTCCAACAATGTAAGATGACCTAGAATTGTAACCTGAAATGAATCCTTTCCTCTCCAAGTCGCTTTCATTAATGATGTTTATCCTAGTAAGAGAAAGCAAAAAAGACAGATGTTCAAGCAGGATGTCACCTCACAGAATGTACGTTGCCCTATACATGATCAATATAACCCATGTTAATTAATGACAATCTCCTTGAAGAAACAAAAATATAATTTGACATAGTTAATGTTGGTCATTTGTGTTCACACAACAAAACAGCAAGTATTTTTTAAATATCAGGCTGCAGGCAAGCGTGTATAGATTTTTAATTAAAAATTTTAATTAAAAAAATTTAAAACTAGTGATTGATGAGGGAGAACCCAGATCATTATGGATGGTGCCAATCTTGGACTGGTGGTCCTGGGTTCTATAAGAAAGCAGGATGAATAAGCCATGTGGGGAAGACCAGTAAGCAGCAGTCCTCCATGGTATCTGTATCAGCTCCTCACTCCAGGGTACTCTGTTTGAGTTATTGTCCTGACTTGCTTAATGATGAGCAGTGATGTGTAGGTATAAGATAAATAAGCACTTTTCTCTCTAAATTGTTTTGGTAATGGTGTTCATCACAATAATAGTAACCCTGACTAAGACATAAATTGGTACCAGGATAGTGGGGTACTTTTGAGACAGACCTGACATAACGTTTTGGGGAGGATTGTGGAAGCACTTTGGAACTTTGGGAGACAAAAGCCATGGAGTGTTCAAAGCTTGGTGAGCTTAGTAGAAGATTGTTGAGAAAAATGCAGATAATAGAGAATAGAGACCTGACTTGTGAAGTTTCAAAGGTCAGTTTGAGACTCCCTTAGTGACACTATCAAGGACTTTGGTTATTTTCACTTAAGAGTCTTTGGTTCTAGTTAGCTAGAGCTGAAGAAGCAGCTGTTATAAGAATATGTCAGAACCATTGAGGTAAAACTTTGCTTTGCTGGGACAATCAATACTGGTCAGTTAAAGCTGAAGAATCAGCTGTAATTAAGAAAAGACCAGTAGCATTGAGGGAAAGTCATCTGGGAAATTTTCCCTTGGGGTCAGCACACAAAATCTGTGCTCTAGAGGCAGACAAGGTTGTACCTTGTGCTGGCAGCTGAACTTGGTAGTGTCAGAATCACTCAGTGGTACTGGTATTGAAGGCATGAAGGGGGTATGGAGGGTAGCTGAGGCTTGCCACTGTGTGGCAGGGCTGAAGTCCCTAAAGAGACCCCAGGAAAGGCCATTGATGAAAGTGCAGCCCATTTTCAGCAAGAAACCAGCATTTTTGAGATGCCAACGCCATGGGATGACCATCAGGAACAGCAGCAGCAGTAGAATGAATTCTGCCAGAGCCTAGAAGACAAGCTGTGTGTGCTGCAGAGGGCAGAGCTGGAGAAGTGACCCAATTCCTTTGGAGGAGCCCAGAAGACTGTGAGTGGATCCCAGGCATTGGACATTGAGTTATTTATAGTTTTGGAGTTTGATTTTGCTTTGTTCAGATTGTGACTGCACTGATTCTTCACTCTTGAAGTAAGAAAGTATTTAACTTATTTTTGATAGTATTCAGGCACATGGTTGAGAAACACTGGATTTTAAAAGAGACAACTGAATTTTTAAGTGATTGAATTTTAAGACTATGAAGGCTTTTAAAATTTGGAATGTTTATATTGTGATGTCTATAATAATTTGTTATCCTGAACATGAACAAGAGAGGAAGGGTTATAATATAACAGTGATGTGTTTGTGTGTCAACGTGACAAGGGATCTGTTGTGATGGCTAGTTTTATGTCAACTTGACACAAGCTATGATCATCTGAGAAGAGGGAATCATGGTTGAGAACAAGCTTCCATAAGATTGGGCTTTGGGCAAGATTTTTTTAAAATTAGTTATTGATAGCAGAGGATCCATCCTATTGTGCTTGGTGCCATCTGGGGGCAGGTGTTCCTGGTTTCTATATGAAAGCAGACTGAGCAAGCCATGCAAGCAAGTCAGTAATCAGCTCTCCTCAATGGCCTCTAAATCAGCTCTCACCTCCAGTTCCTGTCCTGACTTCCTTCAGTAATGAAGATTGCTGTGGAAGTGTAAGCAGAAAAAAAATAAAAACACAAACACAAACACAAAAACAAGAACAAAAACAAAAACATCTTTCCTTCCCAAGTTGCTTTGATCATGGTGTTTCATCACAGCAGTAGTGACCTTAACTAAGACAGCTAGTTTGGATTTTCTAGGAAATATTCTGGGTTTCCATGGGCAATTGTGGGACCCACTTGATAATTTTGGAGCTCATGATATTATTTCCCACTTTATCACATATTCCCTGTCATTTATCTTTCTAGTCCAGATCTCACCTAGAGATAGACCATTTAGTTAATCGCTTGTTTAATTTGGTTGTCTCCATCAAACTCAAGCTCATTTCTGAATCTTCCATGTTCACTATTTTTTTTTTTTTCATTTAATTTAATTGACCAGTTCAATTGCTTGAGATATTAGCTGTCATAGTGAACACTTTTGTTCCTCCTTGGATGAACTCCATGATCATATCTAATTGAAAACTTCTGTGTACAGGTTCCAGTCTACCTTAGCACCTCTTTCAATTTCTACCTCCAAGTTAGCATCACATCAACCATAATATGTATTTATTTCTTTGAATATGTTCTGCTTCTGCTTCTCACTTTCTACCTTTTGCTCATGCTGTTTCTAGAAACTATTACTATGCTAAAATTTAGTTCATAGTCAGAGACAGGCGGATCTCTGTGAGTTCAAGGCCAGTATGGTCTACAAATGGAGTTCCAGGAAAGCTAGGATTGTTACACAGAGAAACCTTGTCTCAAAAAATCAAAAATAAAAGTTAGTTCATGTGTATGCGGAGGTCAAAGAACAACTTGCGGAAGTCACTTCTCTTCTTCCCCATGTGAGTTGGGTCTCACATTGCTTCCTGACCCTTCTCACGTTATTCTTTCTCTTTGGAGCAATATCCCTTTGATATTAACTTTGCGAACTCCTGTATAACCCCACCTTTTGGTACCCTAATTTATGTTTAGTCTGTTCCTGGGAATTGTTATTTCCTTTCTCAAAATACATTACAATTTGAAACTATGAAAGGCTTTTGCTTCTTGTTTGCTCTCTGCTGATTTTCTGCCTAAGTTCCTAAACTCTACAGGGGTAGATTCTCAGCTGCTTTATTCCATTGTACTCTTAGTATCCATTTCAGTGTCAAAGGAGGGAGGTGTGGGTACTTAATATTTGTTGAGTGTAGAATTGGGTCCTGTAATAGATCTGTTGCTATGGCTGAGAGGAGTGTGAGCAGTCGCTTTTCAGGGAATCCTGTGAATACTAATTGGACTATTTTCATAAGTAACTTCTTCAAGTTTATATTGCTTACAAAGATAAGTTATTATCTCATTATGAGAAAGGAAAGAGTCATCACAGGTGATGTTTCCTATGTGAAACATCATTGTAACATTTTCTGTAGAGCCATTCACTTGGTTTTCACTGAATTAATAATTATGTGCTGAAATTCACGAGATAAAGCTTGTTAGTTAGTTAAACCTGATATCTTTAAAAGCTAAGTTCTCTAAACCTTTCTACATATTCTAATTGTTGAGTTGGGAACCAAGTGACTGGTTTCCACATCATAATTCATTTTAAAAATTTAAACTGTCATTTCAATATTAACATCATCTGATGTGATGGTTTATTTTCCATTGTTTTAACAAAATGCACGAGTCTGAGAAATTTGTAAAGAAAGGGGATTTATTGAAGTTATGGTGTTGGAGGCTGAGAGTCCACAGAGTGTGGTCTCCAACCTGGTAAGGGCCACTCTTGCTACATGGTATTGTGGTGGGGATGTAAGTGTGGGAATGGAGATGCTATGGCAGACAGGAAGACATTGAACAAGAAAGGGCCAATTTGCTCTTTAAAAAAAAAAAATCCTTTTTTTTCTCAGACACAAGAGGACTTGAGTAATTTGTTCTGAAGGTAATGTCATTAGTGATCCAGTCATCATGCATGAAGATCCATCTCCCAATCATTCCATCACCTTCAGCATCACCACACAAGTGCTTTTTTGTGACATTATTGCTTTCGTCTACCTTATGAACTTAGGGGATACTCACACATACCCCAGTTGTTAATGATTAATTAAAATTTGTTATATTTTTTATAAAGAACACACAGAATCACATTACTAGTATAAGGAGCTATTGTGAAAACTACCCTGTATTAAAAAAAAATCTCAAGGTAAATACTGATAATAATTTGAAAGAAATAACAACGAAGTTAAAGTGAGGAAGTTAAGAATCACCACCAAATGTTTCACTCTAAAAGCAACATGGCAGCACATACTTGTGATCCCAGCACATGTGTGGGCCATAGGATTTATGTTTGAGTTGGGCTACATAGTGAGACTTCATCTCAATGTTTTTTAAAAAGCAATGCAAATAGTAATGTAAAAATGTTAGCACATGTATTTCTAGATTTCTATTTTCTCTGGTTTTATGTATGATGTTTCCTTAAATAATAAATTGTTACATAAAGAGTTTATTTATACATAAAGAACTAAATTGTGTCATCTGATGGAAAATATAAGCAAATGGAGATCAGTATATTAAGCAAAATCAGTCAAAATCAGGGAAGTAACTAAACTATAGTCATTTTCTTTCATTTAAGAATCATATGTGTGCATGTGTGTTAATTATGTGTACATATGTTTCTGTGTAAGTCTATTTGAGTGCAGGTGCCTGAGGAGATCAGAAGGAGAAGATAGATCCTCTAGAGAAGTTAGCAGGGGTTGTGGTTTGACTGATAGGGGTGCTGGGAAGCAAACTCTGGTCCTCTGCAAGAATATTACAAACTTTTCACTGCCAAGCCACCTTTTCATATTGGTAAAACCCAGGATTTTCAAGCCATTATTTTATCCTTTAAGCTAATGTGTTCAGAGAACTGTGAAATATATGTCTTGAAGTAGTACTCTAAGTTCCCTGACAAGACTGAATCCTGTACTTCCTGCTACCATGTGAGTAGGTGAGTTCTTCACCCTCAGTTCTTCTTTTGATACCCAGCCTGCACTGTAATACTACTAGGACATGAGGATTTTAGGAGTAGTTCATGAGCACTCCTCTTTGGTATATGGAAGTTGAATCATTACAAAAAGCACTCATTCCAGTCCCCCCACCCACACAGAAAATAAATCTGAAAAGACATTCATAGAAAGAACTACAAAGGGGGATTGCTCAGCAGTTAAAAGCACTTGCTGCTCTTGCATAGTATCTGAGATTGGGTTCCAGCACCTACAACTGCTTGTAACTCTAGCTCCAGGGAATCGACACTCCTTCCTGGCCTCCACAAGTATCTGCATTTATGAGCACATTCCCTCACATAGACACACAATGAATATATACAATTAAAAGGAACTATATAGGGCTAATAACATATGAAGAATGCTTAAGATCCATCTGGGAACCACATATCAAAATTGAATTGTCTTTCCATGTCTCACTAGCCTAGAAGGTCTATGAACACCACAACAAGAAAGCAAAGACAAATACTAGCATGAAGTGCTGCACTGCCAATAGGAATGCACATTAGTGCAGCTACTGCGGAGGTTCCACAAAACACTAAAAATAGATTGAACATAAGATCCAGCTGTACCACTTCTGGGTGTGCTCCTAAAGCAATGAAGTTAGCATGTGAACATGATACCTGGTAACAATGATCCCACTATTCAGGGTGTGGGATCACCTTGGTGTTTGTGACCAGATTAATCAGAGAAGAATGAGCTTGAAATGGTGTTATTTTGTGGAAACTGGCAGAATGATAGGTGTAAATATTAAATGTAGTGTGTCAGGCTCAGGAAGACAACCATCATACATTTGTACAATGTAAGCTAACCTGTAGAATTCAAAGCACAGGACTGGGGATGTGGTCCAGTTGCTAGAGTGCTTGCCTACCATGTAGGAAGCTTTGGGTTTGAGTCCCTGCACTGCAAAAGCAAGGTGTGGTGATGAAGGCCTATAATCCTAGGACTCTGGAGGTGGGGGCAAGGGGACCATGAGTTCAAGGTTATCTAAAGCTACATACCAAGTTCGGGGTTAATCTAAGATACAGGAGACGCAGTCTAAAATGTAGAGGGAAAGGGGGCAGCCTGAAGAATAGAGGGGCTTTTGTGGAAGGGTAAGGGAAGTGATGGGGTTAGAGAGGTAGTTAAATGAGAGTGACAGAGAGAGTAGGCATGATCTAAACATGATACAGCCATGTCTGAATATATCATGGTGATATCCACTAATATGTATTAATAATCACAATGTTCAAAAGATCCCAGATAGCAGTGTTAGCCCTCTCACCATATGGTCATGAAGAACAAACCTTCACAGGACACCAGGTCATTGAGAACCTTGCCCTTGAACTTTCCAAACTCCAAAACCACGAGAAGCCACCTGTTGTGGATAAATTAATGAGTGGAAGGCATTTTTGTGACATTACTGCAAAAACAAAATTGTCACCTTTTTTATCTCCATGTTTTCTGCACATGCAGCCTTTAATACTTAGGAATCACAATCACTCCTGATGAAATGGGTAAATTCTCATGTGTCACAATGTACAACTAGCACACACAGAATTCAAAGATATATGAAACATCCCCATGTGCCTACTACTAATTTCTACATTGGGAAAGTGGCTAAAAACACTCAGTCACTCTAAAATGTTCCTTTGCTTTCTCTCCAGCCAGTTTCCTTTTCCAGCATTTTTTGAATTTTTCTAAGTCACTCTTTTCATTCTTGCCATTGGTGCTTCCAGCCATGAAAGTCTCCAAACTGATCTGCAAGACATGACGCTCCCTCTGGCTTCTTCAACTTACTATGTTTTGAACTTTATCCAGGTTAATATATATCATAATCGTATATGTATGGTATATGTGATATTATATTTAAATTTTTTGTTTTCCTGTTATTGATTGTCATTTCTTTGTATGGCCATATCAAAATTTATCTAGACCTTCATTTGTTGACAGATTTCTTGGCTTTGTTTTTCTTTTATTCATTTGTTCATTCATTCATTCATTCATTCATTCATTTGTTTGTTTTTCAAGACAGGGTTTCTCTGTGTAGCCATGGCTCTCCTGGAACTGGCTCTCCTGAAACTCACAGAGATCCACCAGCCTCTGCCTCCTGAGACCTGGGATTACAGGTGTGCACCACCACTGTCCAGTGGCCCTGTTGGCTTTTAAGGAGGAGTAAGTCTATTGATATATATTACAATGTGCTCTGCAGAAGAGGTCTATTAATTTATTCTTGCAACCTTATTTTCTCCCTTTTCCAGCAACATAGGAGATATTGCAGCCAAAGCCTACATGCACTGGTAGAATTGGTCTGAAATATAATACCATATAGCAGTAAATTCCAAACATTATTTTATTTAAATTACATGTTTAATATTGTACTTACAGTTTTGAAGATTTACTGTGCAAACCATTTCATTATCATGAACCATGTCATGTTTCTGCTCATATTGGTATGCTTATTATTCAAATTTTTATGTATGTGATATACATTTATTTATTAAGGATCCAGCATTTCTAAATACCCTTTAAAAACTTTATTAGCATATTTGAGACACACCTTAGGTTAAGAGTTCTTGCCGCTCTTATAGAAGAGGGAGTTTCAGCACCAAGTCCCCAAGTCAGGCATCTCACAATTGCTGTAACTCCAGCTCCAGGGAATCTGATGTCAGCAATCCCATGATATATGAAGTTCAGCTATTATCCAGAATATTAATGTGGAAAGTAGATGTATGGACAGTCCTCCAACCCTTGGCAATACTGTATGAGAAATGAGTGACAGAGCAAAAACTTGCCCCTGGATAGTATGGCTTTAGTGTTGGTTTGTTTAAATACCATGGTAACAGTTGAAAATGCTTGCTGCCGAGTCACACCTCTCATGCTTTGTCAGCTGATGAAACAAACAAAAGACAGTCACTGGAACACCACTAAGGAAATTAAACTACCCTTGAAGTTTTAAACTTTGAGGCTACCTCTTTCTCTTTATCAAACCATCTTACCAGTGGGATTGAACACTGGTACTTAGAGGAAAGGCTTGGGAAAACACAGATCTATTCTTAGTTCACAGTAATTTCAAGTCATTTCTCTCTCTCTCTCTCTCTCTCTCTCTCTCTCTCTCTCTCTGTGTGTGTGTGTGTGTGTGTGTGTGTGTGTGTATTAATACAACAAAGCTGGGTAGCATGTCAATTTTCTTTGGAATTCAATTGATTGGTTGTCTCTTCTGGTCTCCACCCTTTTGCTATCAATGCACTAGGGTCATGCAAAGGTTCTTCCCATAGAAATCCTATGAAGGGAAGTGAGTGAGCAAAACTGCAAATGCACCACTGCCCTCTTTCCTATTGTATTTGCTAATATTCAATTCAATATCATCAGGATATTAATAAGGCAATATGATGATAGACTGCAATTAGAGTGTAGAATCTTGGGACCCTATCCAGACACTTTCAGAAAACTAGCTCTTAATTTTCACTCAAGTGGCATTAATTCTTTGTCACATTTATGTAAATATTTTCTCCAAGGTTTTATATTGGCTTTTAAACATCATTTATGGCAGCTTGGCCTTGCTGAAGACCTTAATTTTTATGTAGTTAAAATACCATGATTCTTCCTTTATGATCTTCTCCTTCCTCTGCTATGATATGCCTGGGAAAATTGCATCAGTCCATTGTTTCAATTGCTTGATAGGAAAGGGAAGGGTGCACATGTGTCTCTCTAGAATATCTTAGTTCCTGGCAGGTTGTCTACACACATGGATTAATGACTATATTGGAAGAGGTATCTATGAGTTTCATTTGTAAAGATAAGGCACGACCCAGTAGCTGATAGACAGAGGGAGTGGCCCTGTGAGAGATTCACCAATCCTCTCCCTCTATAGAACAAGATCTTCCAAAACTCATTGGCTTACATCTGTTTTCTATTTCATGGTTCTTCAGCAATATGATTTGGATTCTGTTGGTTTTGGGCAATTCTTCCTGTAGTCTCTTTTTGTGTATTCTGTGTAATTGCATTCACCAGTTGGGTTTGTTGAAGCCTAGGCTGACTCAGTTTATCTCTCTTTACCTGGTATCTTCAAAGCACACCAAGCTCCATTATATGATTTTCCCAAAGTATCAAAAGTATGAGAAAAAACTCTGGAAAACTAGAGGTCAGGACTTGGATGATGGCTAGCACATTAATCATATTCTACTGTACAGAGGAAGTAATGAAGTCAGGCTAGGCATGAAGAATAGACTTTTCCTCTTCCTGGTAGACACTGCAAAGAATTCTATATACCCTTGCTGAAATGAATGAATGAATGCAAGGAGCCAGTGGGTGGCTATGACAATGGGGCCCAAGATGGACAGGACTGCAGTGATTGGTTTTTTCTATTGAGTAGTCACTTCTCTGCCTTGTGATGTCTGCTCAAATTATTCTGTGGTTTAGCTAAATAAAGGATAATTCACTGAATAGTCAAGAACATTTATTTAATTTGTATACACTTGGGGGAATCTTTATATAAATAGATTTTGTAAGAATTGTATTCCTTTCTCTCAGATTATGTGTTCTAATATCCAATTTGGAAATTTGTAAACAGCAGGATCTAGAATGCTAAACTGATGAGCATTTTAATTAGTGTTAGCAATGGCAGACATGAAATGGATCCTTGTTACTTTAAGTTACTGGTAGAATACTAATTACCCATGAAGAGACTGAGAAAAGTCAAAATAAGGAAAAGGACATTTACTCAGTATTAATGGTATACATCTATTCATTTGGGGATGTTGAAGGGAAAACAAGAGAATATTTGTATGTTGTACATCTAGCTAGTGCATTATATAGTATACATAGTAAGTTAACCCTAAGAATATTGTTGGAAGAAAGACAATGTTGCCTGCAGTTTTCATCAAATATTTTACCTGTGGCAAGACCTGTCTTTGCCAACTATTAACTGGGCTGGTTGGAGATCCAGTTTGTGCTTTGACCTGGGCTTTAGCTCAGTTGCAGTCTGATAGGTGAGGATCACTCTTCCTCCATATTTCATTCTCCACTCTTCATAGCTGACCCTCCCAACTTATCAAGAATCCTGTAAGACCAACTGAGTGAGACTCTGTTCTTGATGCCTTCTCAGTAATTTACAAACTCTTATTCTGCACATGCGCTACAAAATCTAGCTGTCTTTGTTAGTTTAGCGCTGAACTTGGTTTCTCTGCTCTATTGTGATACTTCCAAAGTGTTCCTAACTCGATTAGCAAATATGAGAACCTTTTTCTTACCAACGTTTGCCACTACAGCTATCTACCATGGTATCAATCACAGCAAAGATGAGAGGAAACCCATGTAAGAAGTCACATAAAATCTAGCATCTGTAGGGTCTATCAGGTTATACCTGTGAGGTCTCTGGAGCCCTTCAAAGAGAAGAAACCATGCTTCAAGTACCCTCTCTCCTTGGAAGCTTTGCATTATAAGGTAATTTATTCTCTCACTCTCCTGCTTCCACCTACTCTTCCTTGCCTGCTTGTAAGTAGAGGCATTGCTCACAACCCCCCTTTCTTTTAAAAATCTGTGTTTGGCTCCTTGATTGTATGTATGACTGGGCATTATGCCAGGTGAAGAGGGTTAGATTCCCTGGAACTTGAGTTACAGATGGTTGTGAGTTTCCATATGGGTGCTTTGGAACAGCAATAGGTACTCTCCATCTCCACACCGCTTTCTTTTGATCATATTAACTTCTCTTTAGCTGTCACCATGACTAGTTACTTGGAGTATGTTTACTCTGTCATTTTTCTCTAATCCAAATGGCCTCAATTCCCAAAAGATAACTGAGTTAAAACTATGAAATTTTTAGTGAAACCTTGCCTATTCAAAATAATATGCAAGTAAGATAAGCACAAAGAATCATTCACACCTGCTATTTGACCCTCTTCCAAACACAGAACACATGATGGTAGTTTTGGAGTCTCTGTAGCACTTTCTCATTAGAGGGCTTTTCTCTCTAATGCTGGCTTGAGTCTATGCTGCCTGGGACAGTTCACAAGCCTCAGAGGGTATGATTGAAGGTATTTGCTCTTGAACTGAAGATCATCAAAATATACATATCAGAAAAAAAATGGCTGCAGCCTTGCTGCACTGCTACATCTTACAGGTTTTCCAGAATACAGGGTCTACCTGGTCTCAGGCTCCATAAAGCTTAATGTTTTAACTTTTAATCTCCCCGCCAGGAAAGAGTACATAGGGTAGAATGCTTTTCTTTGCATCTTAGTTTCCCTTTACCAGAACCTTGTATGCTAGTTGTTTTTAACTGTCAACTTGACATACCGGAGGAGAGCCTCAATGAGGAATCTTCTAGATCTGCCCTGTAGACATAACTTGCAGTAGATTTTCTTGATTGCTAATTGAGGTGGGGAATCCCATCCTGAATGTAGGTGGCACCACTTCATAGGCTGGTGCTAAAACTGAGTAAGAGAGGAGAACTCAGAATACTAAGCAATAAATCAATGAAGCAAGAGTCCATGGGTTTATTCTTTTCTCTGCTCTTGACTGCAGTTGGGATGCTACTTGTTGCTTTCAGTTTCATCTTTGACTTCTCAAAATAATAGACTCTAACTTGCAATCAGAGGTCCCATCCCTTTCTTCCCTAAGTTGCTTTTGTTAGATGTTTTACCACAGCAACAGAAATGGAGCTAAAGTATCATGTTTGCAGGTGGGATGGCACACATGTGCAAGCATGTGTAGATGCACGTATGTGTTTGTGTAGCCATTTAGCTAAATAAAATCTGTTTTCTAACATAGTATAGTCTCAATTTGTGGTGTAAAGAAATACTTCTCTGTAATGCCAACAGCCTCTGAAATTACAAGTCTGCACAAAACATCCATAACCATCCACATTGCTGCTCTTAGGCATTGTGCTTTTCCTAGACACCAGTTAGACATCTTTTATGAAGCCAATCTCTGCTTTAGATTTATATAACTAAAAGGCCTGTAAGGAGGGTATGTTTCTTTTTAAATTATCATTATTAATTAAAGTTATTTAATTATTTTACATCCTGACCACAGTTTCCTCTCCCTACTCTCTCCCATTCTCTCCCCTAACTGCCCCATCCACTCCTCCTCTATTTCTGTTCAGAAAGAGGCAGGACTTCCATGGGTGTCAACAAAGCATGGCATATCATGTCGAGGTCGGACTAAGTGCCTCCCCTTGTGTTAAGGCTGGGCAAGTCGACCCTGTGTGGGGACTAGGATCCTGGAAGCAGCCAAAGCCTAGGGACAGCCTTTGCTTCCACCTCTAGGAGCCCCACAAGTAGGTCAAGCCACACAACTGTCGAGTTTGTTTCCTAATGTCCTTGGTCCCATTGCTTTTTCCAAGTTTTCTACCCTAAAAAGCTGTGAACAAGCCAGGTGGTGGTGACATACGCCTTTAATCCCAGCACTCGGGAAGCAGACCCAAGCAGATCTCTGTGATTTCGAGGCCAGCCTGGTCTACAGAGCAAGATCCAGGACAGGCACCAAAGCTACACAAAGAAAGAAAAAAAGAAAGAAAGAAAGAAAGAAAGAAAGAGAGAAAAGCTGTGAACTAAGTACAAACCATTTTTCCTGCTGTTCCTGAGCTCCAATTTTAAATTCATTTGAAAACAAAGACTTTCCTCTTCTCCTCTAACATCAAGCTACATGACCTCATCTTAATGAGCAAAACCAGAAAATTAACAATGGCCCTGATAAGAAGAATAGGAGAAATAAACTTACCAGGCACTTTGTAGTGGGGGAGTGGGAAAAGGAGACATTCTGCTTGTTGTCTTTGACAACAAGAAAGTACTTGGTTCTTTCAGTGTCTCTGTCCTGGCCCAAGACCAGAAATATGGCAGTGTTCATGTGCACTGGTTCCTGGTCTATTTTCTTCTTTTTATCTTTCTTTTCTTTTTACTCAGCAACCTGATGAGCACAGCTGCCCCAAAGCTCTGCTGGATGAGCTGCTGCTTCATTGGCCTTTGAAGGTGTGTCAGAAACCCACCAATCCAGATAGCAGGACTGAAAGGTGAACAGACACTTTGTGAGGACCTGTAGTTGGGACATCTGAATTGAGCAAGCCGCCACCTCCACTTGTCTCAGCCCGGTAAAGTGTTATTAACCTTTACATAGGTTTCCAGTGGCACCCCGTCCTTGGGACTCTTCTTCCGACATAGAACCTCTGCTTACTTCCTTTCTTTTAAGTTCAATCATAAAATAAATATCCTTTCTATAACTCACCATAAAATACATTCCTTGAATTCAGGACACAAAGGATTTGGAAGTCACATGTTTTCAGTGGCTTTTGTGGCCATTAATTGTCTGGCACTAACCACCCCCTTGAATTATCCTCATCAGACCATGTGAAAGTCTCAGCCATGCTCAAGAACCCTCCTCCGAACTCAGTTTTACCCTCATTTCAGTACCAAACTGTCAGCTAAACTGAAGGCTTTATTGAAATTCCAGCAATTTTTCCATTAAAATCTCTCTTTCCCTTTGTCTGGCAATTTTCACAGAGAGTTCAAACTCATTAACCACTTATTTTCATTTCATTATTTTTAATATGATAGAAAATAATCTCTTTCCAAGTAAGTGGTTGAAACAGGACTCAAGCTCTAATTTTGGTTTCCAGATGGAATAGCCTTTTCCCACACTAAGAGCAATCACTGGGGGAGCAGGGTGTTGCAGGAGTCTGGTTGGGTGCTGGGATTGGAAATGAAAGTCATTAATGCTTTGTAGCTTGAGTTCCAGAAATGTGACATAAAGACTTTTGCACATAGTCTTTAAGAATCTTCCCAGGAAGTTCAGGCAGGGAGCTAGGACTGAGAGTCCATCTCAAAGGAAGCCATTCAAGTGTGCTCTGGGTGCCCAAGACCCTCCAGGTGCCGCTGGGAGGAGTCTTCCAGACTCTGGCCCCATCCAACCCCTGTAGTGTCTTCAGCTTCACAGTTCTCACACAATGGCCAATCTTTTCCTCCCCACTAACCCCTAGGAACTTGAGGCAGCCTGGCTGTGGCCTGATAATATAGACCACATATTAACTAAACCAGCTTCCTCATGTCGCAGGACCCCCTCTTCCTTCAGAAACCTTTAAGAGTAGACACACCCTGCTTTTTCAGGCAGTGTGGAAGCTTCCTCCTGTGGTATTAACAAAGCTCTTGCCTGAAGAACAAGTAACTCAATGTCCTTCTCCTGAGTCCCTCCTCTTTCCTTTCTCTCTCCTCCAAACCTTACTTTTGTGATATCCAGCAAAGGCCTCTCAACATGATTTTATTGGTCTTACTGTTAGGTGGCCATTTAGGTATTAGGAGGCTTGGCTTTCCTTAGGAATCAATCTCTCCCATATGTCATGGTTTTCAGTAGACATTATTTTGTGATGGGCTGCATTCACAGCCATCCTTAGCTACCATGGCTGCATTCAGTATACAGGGTACATATCGGACACACCTATTTGGATTGCAGGTAAAGAAAAAGAACATACCATTGCTTCCATTCAATTAGAGTCAATCAAAATAGAACTGTCAATCACTAGACAGAAAACCCTCCCTTGAAGAAGTTTTCAGTTCTAGAGGTGTTAGAGGTAGTGAAAGAACTGCCTGAGATGTAGATGGAAGCTGTGATCTCTTTGATTGTTCTCTCCTGTCACTTTCTGAGAGTGTGCTTTGCATAGGTCCCCTTTGTCATTGTCCTTTCAGTCTTGAAAATGTATTGTCCTTGTTTCTGCAGTAAACGGCCACCTTTACTGTGCTTGTTTCATATCTGAATTCTTTCAATGACTATCACAAGGACTGTGGAGTTAAGAAGAGGCCAGAGTCTGATCTGGGGGATAATGCCCCAGAAGTTTCCTGATGGGGGTGGGGAGCTGGAGAGTGTGTGTTCTTTGCTTCTATCAGGCTTTGACTGTTGGCTGTGCCTGGGAGGTTCTCATTTTCACATTTATTTCCTGTAGGATTTTTGGCCAAGCACTGACATCATCATCCATCCCACCTATGGAGTGGCAGGTGCTGCTTTAATAAAAGCACACAGCCACCAAAAGGGAAAGAAACAGCATGATGGAGTGTAGGAAGAACAATTTCTAGAGGATGAAGAAATATTTTCTTCTCCCAGGTATGACAGAAAAGGCATGAAAAGGTCAAGTTGAAGGGAAAACCAGAAATTCTACAACAAAAATTATGAGGAATTTTTTTTTTTATCACAGTGAAGATTTAGGGAAAGTCAGTCAAAAAAATCAAATATTTTTCAACTCCACAAAGATAGTAAGTAATATAGGTATGGATTGGAGTCTGAAGGGTCCCCCTGGGAGTTCTTGAGTTCCAGCAAGAAAAATTGGTTGTGAGACATGTGGATAGGGGTAGGAGTAGGGACAGTTCATTACAGGAGAAATGTCCTTCTGAGATTAGAATGGGCCAGAGACTTGGGATATGTTAGAGCAATGTTTCTCAACCTTCCTAATGATTTAACTATTTCATATAGTTCCTCATGTTGTGGTGACCTCAACCATAAAATGATTTTCATTGCTACTTCATAACTGTAATTTTGCTATTGTTATGAATCTTAATGTAAATACCTGATATGTCGGATATCTGTTATGTGACCCTTGAGAAAGGGTCATTTGCCTCCACAAGGGGATCATGACTTACAAATTGAGAATCACTGTGTTAAACCACTAAAGCAGGACCTTTTATGGATTAGAACATTGAGTCAGACTTCTGAATTTGTAGATAGATGCATGATCTCTTCTTTACCCAGCTTTGGTCTGGTTGAAATTTTCAAGTCTTTTTTGTCATTGATCTTCCATATGCTTCTTCCTCCTTTACCTTCTCTCTGTGTCTCTCCCTCCCTCCCTCTCCCCACCCAGTCTCTCCTACTTTCTACTCCAGCACATATTTAGTCACATCTCCTAAGTCTTTAGTGATAGGAGGGATGATTTACATTAGTTAATCAACTTCATCCAGAGGGAAAGGGCCCAACCACACATTCCAAGGTAAGAACAGACTTGTATCTCAGTGACAGGAGGTATAATTCACATTGGAGTCAGTTACTCAGTGGAGCTGAACTCCACTCCTAAGGGAGTTTAGAGAGAGGGATATCACCCGCCTTGATGTGCACATTTCAAAGAGGTAGTTTCCAGATCACCCCCAAAGATTCCAGGGTCATGAAATTAACAATAGCTCTATCTAGTTTCAAAGTGATTTATATAATTTCAAAGGAAGAAGCTGAAGCAATTTTGTTTTATAAAATAAATGCTTTTGAAAGGCCAGCAAAATGGAAAAATGGTTTTTCAACAGAGAACAAAATTTCTTTTTTTATTTATACTTACAAAGGTCATTAGACTTGTCAGCTCAAGAATTCCAGTATATATAGACACACATATGCATGTATGTCTATATAAAGCACATACACATGTATTATTCCTTACAGACACCATTAGGAACTGTGATATTTCAAAGTGGATCCACTTTATTAAAAAACAATAACTAGTCCCTAATACTTATAGTGCTGTGACAATTACAAGTTGATGTAAAATCACAGCTCTCACCCTGGAGGGGATGAGAGGTAGTTTATTCTGGAGCCAAATGTGAGTGACTGTGGCTTGGGGACAAAGATCTAGGTTGCCCCCAGTTCCATGTTTCAATGCGGAAGTAGTTTCACAAATTTTTAATAGCAACAAAACCAGGAACCTCATAAATCAATACACTTTTCAAATACATCAGTACAGACATCGGTAGCCAAGTCTCAGCAAAGAGGTCAGCCTCTGCTATAGGCTTGACATGCTATCTGATGACATCTTTAGCTTTGGAGATGCTGGAAATGAGGGGGTTTTCTTGGATACCCCAAAGGACTTAGTTGGTAGTCATGAGGATGTTATATGTCACACATAGAAGTAGGCAATACATGATGATTCATGGGGGCCAAGATAGTCCAAGAAAATGTGTAAATCTGCTCTAAACCAGCAACATTCCAATTTCTCCATAATCAAAGAAGTTCTGAATGGTCAACCAACCCTGCAAGTTGTAACTTTATTCCAGATATTTCAGATCATACAAAATGTTCTCTCTCCCTCCCTCTCCCACCTGCCTCTCTTTCTCTCTAGTGTGTGTGTGTGTGTGTGTGTGTGTGTGTGTGTGTGTGTGTGTGTGTTCATGTGTACCCATGCATGTGGTATTGTGCATATGTGCCTACACGTAAGTGTGTGGAGGCCAGAGATTGATACTGGGTGCTTCCACCTTATTTTTGAGACAGTTCCTCACTGGCCCTGTAGCTCACAACTAATCTCGATGGCCAGTGAGTCCCTGAGATCCTTCTGTCTTCACCTCCTAGTGTTGGTATCACAGGCATGTGGCACTATGCTCAGCTTTTTACATAGGTGCTGAGTATCTAAACTCAGGTCCTTAAGCTTGTGCAGCAAGCACTTTACCCACAGAGCCATCTCCTCAGTCTCCACAAAATATGCTTTTAAATGCATACTTTTCACCAGTTAACTCATATTCATATTGGGTCATTATACCTGACATACCCAGTAATGGAAATGTTAACAACAATGACAAAATATCTCACAGTAGGAATTTTAGTTAATGGAAGTATATTGAGTGCTAACAGGATAGGACAAAAATGTATGCTCTATATGTCTTCAAGGACTGTCAATTTTGCAAGGCAAGTATATTCAATGGACATAAAAATGTTTGCTAAAGTAGGAGAAAAGTTCACTTTTCCTGGCATGCTGGAAACCAGATATATTACAGAGATAAAAAGCAAATTTAGCAAGCAGTAAAGTACAGGCACATCTGTGAATGAAGTGGAGATTCTACCAGCTTTAACCATTTAAGGTTTATCACACTTACTTCATTGAGATGAAGCCTCTAACACAAACTTGGGAGGGAGAAGAAGCCTGAAGTATGGAAAAAGACTAACAATGCCAGAAGCATTTCCAGTTACCTGGAATGATTATGAAATTGCATGTGCTAGGCCATTTCTGGTTTTCATTCCTGGCAGTTGCTTTAATTTACTGTAATTTATAGACCCTAGCTAGTCACATTTAAGCATTTGTTCCTGGCAAGGGAAAGGATGTTAAATGCAGTCAGGCTGCAGAAGACGTTGGCTGAGTTTCAGCCTCCTTCTGATTCTTAGAAGCCTGGAGTAAGGGAGTGAGAGCTAGAGGTGATCTTGGAGATCAGATTGCTTCTTCCCTTGCCTAGCAACTCGAGATGATTAGGGATTTGCAGAAGTTGAGAAGGATACTTTAATCTGAAGTGGAGTTCACACATGTCACCATATGTGCTCAGCAATTTCTGCTTGTGTATTCAAGTTATTATATTTATTGCCCTTTCCAGTCTTCATATGCCAAGTGAAGGATCTGTCTCTTGACCCTAACTCTCTTTCATATGGTCTTTAAACTGGTATGTGGCACTGTACAGCCCTCCACACTATCTGCTAAAGCCCCATACAGTATCCAGGTTGCATCTTAGTCTTCTCACATTCAGCAGAATGCTGGCTCTGTAATCTCAACTTGGTTTGATTCACTGTCTGAAATGAAAAGTGACAAGCGGTAATGGATTTTGAAAACTTAAGCATTAGATTCTTCTATTTACTTGTTTTATTACATTTATTATTTGAATTTTTCATACATGTTCAAGATACATTCTGATAACTGTCACCCGGATCTCTCTATTGTCTCCCTCACACATCCATCAATCTGCTCTTTCCCCAACAAATCTCTCTTCCATATTCATGGATGTTATTTTTGTCTTGAAATCCAAAGGGTTAAACTGTGACTATAGGTTGGGAGCTCTCCATTGGATCTTGGTGTACTTACCAGTAGGCAATGACCCCTAGACAGTATCTTCTGATTTATATTTGACACAAAACATTTTCAAAATGAATAGCTCATTTTATTACCTAAATAAGTCAACTACATTTAGCACTGAGTTCTCATTGCTTTTGATGTAGCACATGGGAATTGGTTTTATTTTATTTTAAATATGTGTATGCTTTTGTCTGTATGTGTATATGCCACATTTGGGCAGGTACCCAGATAGTTTAGAAGAGGGTATCAGATCCCATGAAGCTGGAATTACAGGCTACTATTATGAGCTGTGTAACATGGATTCTTGGGACCAAACATTCAACCATTGCAATAATAATACTCTTAACTACTGAGCCATCTCTTTAGTCCCCAATATCATTATATTTTTTGAAAGATTTGTTTACTTTTAATGTGTTTGCTTTTGTGCATGTAGTATGCACACTACACCCATGGCTGGTGTCCACAGAGACCAGAATGGGCTTTAGAGCCACTGGAAATGGAGTTATGTGGGGTTGTGAGAGGCCAGGTAGGTGCTGGGGATTGAACAAGCCAGTGCTCTTGACTGTTGAACCATCTTTCTAGCCCTGTGATTGTACTTTGAACTTAGGACAATTGTTCAAAAATACCTCCATGGGACCTGAGGAGGTGAGATGCCTCACTTCCAGAGTGTTAGCCTTGAGGAATGAAGACCTGAGCTTGATTCCCAAGAACCTAACAAAACAAACAAACAAAAAACTTGAGTGTGATACATTTGAAATCCCAGTGTTGGGGAGGCAGGGAGGGGATGATCTTTTGGGATTTTTGCTGGTCAGCCAGTCTAACCTACCAGGTGAGAGACCATCCAATGCCATACCACCATCATCAAAATATAAAAGAAAATAAGTAAGATGGACTGAACCTGAGAAATGACCACTGGGATTGGTCTCTCTCTCTCTCTCTCTCTCTCTCTCTCTCTCTCTCTCTCTCTCTCTCTCTCACACACACACACACACACACACACACACACACACACACACACAAAGCCCTTCTCCATTAACCTTAAATCATAGGATGAAAGATGAGCTCATACCCAGAACTTGAGGATTTTAAATAAAACTCTCCCATTATCTGTACACCCTGGCTCTTTACTTCGTATCCTGAACTATGAGACATAAGGTGCTTTTTGACCCTCACAGTCTCACAGCTACAGTAAATTCCTGAGCAGGCAACGAGCCATGCACTTCCTGTGTTCTTGCCTTTATTAAACGTTCTTTCCTGTTACCTTCCTGCTGCTGTTTCGGCTTGCCTAATTCACTCAACAGACACAATACATCTACTTCCTGGTTGCTTTGGCACATTTTGATTTCACTTTCATGACCATTTTTTATTAGCTATAAATGAACAGATTCTTCAGTTTCAAGAAAATTTATGTGAAATATTCTGTAAGGCTTTTTTTTTTTTTTCAAAAATATACATGCTGCAGTTGTACTATGCCAGTGATTTTTGCCATCAGATTTCTGGGTGTACGTGGTAATAACTTTGAAATTATAAGATTATATTTTCTACAGAAAATTCCCTTTCTTTCACTGACTCTATTCAGAATCTACCAGTGAAAAATAATATATTAGACTTATCTTTTTCCTCTTCAAGTAACTATCCTAGAACCACTTACTATGGGATTTTACATTTCACTTCTAATAAAAAAGATGTCTTATGTGAATGGCTGTTGTGGTTATATTTTACTTATCATCTTTTTATTTATGTTGCATGTTCTGAAACAAAGTTGAGATGGCAATTCAGTATCCACGGTCCTGTAAACTTAGCACATGCTACAATGTCTGATGTGCAAAGTATTTACTTACTATTATTTTTGAGTAATTGTATTATTCTAAATATTATTTCACAGGCTGAAATAGTTTTATCAGGCTTTCCTTCCACCATCTTCCAAAAAAACTAACTAAAATCTATGAACAATTGTATTGGTATACCCATCAATTCAGGAAAGGCACTTGTATCCCTCCAACTCGTCACTTCCCTCCAAGGGTCTCTCCATCCTGCTAAACAACACTTGTATTTTCTGTGATATTTCTTCTGACTTCTCAAGCAGCTTTTTAATTGTTATAAGATTCAAATTGTTTTATGTTATTATAACTGATTTTGAATTTTTGTTCTCTCTCTCTCTCTTTCTCTCTCTGTGTCTGTGTGTGTGTGTGTGTGTGTGTGTGTGTGTGTTATGCACACCTGGTTGGACACAAACATATGGAGATCAGAGAAGGACATAGGACATCCTATTCTATCACTCTCTGCCTCACTCCCTTGAAACAGGATCTCTCCTTGGACGTGGAGTGAAGCTGGCAGCCAGCAAGCCCAGAGGTCCTCCTGTCTCAGCTTCCACAGTGCTGGGATTATAGGCCATGCATTGTCAAAACCTGTTGACATAGGTGCTGGGATCCAGGCTTGGGTCCTCATGTGTGTACAGTGAGTTCTCTTACCATTGCTCCACCTCTCTGGGCCCTAACTGATTCCTTTTAGTCACATTTTTTTTTCTGAGTGTTTGCAGGCATTTCTATTTTCCTCACGTTCTAAAATCTTATAAACTTTCCAAGGGTAAAGCCTGATTCCCACCTGCTTTTCTAGGTGGGTTCTGGCACAAAAGTGACTTTCTTTTACTCTATTTTTCTGGTTTCTGATTATATTTTTTAAAACTTTCTGTTTGTCAGTGTGTGCATATGCATGTGTACAAAAAAGGCCAACCACATCTAAATTAATCCTTCTGTTTATAGAAGATATTCTCATTTCTTTTTCCCCTTTCTTTCTGATACTCATCAACCTTTGTAGCTGGAGACCTTCTCTCCAGCCCCTGCCAAGCCCTGTTAGTCCAACAGCCCATTTATAAAATAAACACACAGGCGCTTATATTATTTAAACTGCTTGGCCATTAGCTCAGGCCTACCACTGTCTAGCTCTTACTCTTATATTCAGCCCATTTCTATTAATCTATACTTTGCCATGTGGCTCATGGCTTACTGGTACCTTACATCTCTCTCTACCTTGTCCTGGGGGCCGCTGGCAGTGTCTCTTCCTGCCTTCCTGTTCTCTCAACTCTCCTCTTTGTTAGACCCACCTATACTATATTGGCTACTGGCCAATGAGTGTTTTATTTACCAACCAATTATCCATAGCAAAACTTGTCTTTTTAAATGTGTGTTTTATCTTTGGAGATTCCTCTTGTTATCCTTCATATAGTTTTTCCCTCTACTGAAGCACCTTTGAACTCCTGGGGTAAACCAGATTAGTCATAAGTTATTCCATTCACACATAGTGGTGTTTGGGTTAATGATATCATATTTGGGATTTCTCTACTACTTTAGTGATTACAATTGGTCCATATATCTCTTTAATTGTTTTGGTCTTTCCTGTTTTAAAATAAGTTCATTCTTTCTCAGTAAATAAACTACAGGGAAGAGATAGCTCTTGTCCTTGCTGGTCATAAAAAATAACTTCCCTTTGTTCACAACATTGGAATAAACCCTTTCCTTTGAAAATTTGGTGTGATTCATCTGTAAATTCATTTGTTGGTAAGGACTGGGTTTTCTAACATTCTTAAGGTTGTTTAAATGTTCTCTTTACTCTTGAGCAATTACAGTGAATACTCCTGTAAGAAAATGTTCATATCTTTGGTTTTCATTATGTTCTCCTTAATTTTCTTAAGCTTTTTATCAATAGATTTTTAATAAAATTTTAACTTTTTGAGAATTTCATATATGACTACATGATATTTATATCATTTCTACTCCTCTCTCTCCTTCCCCTGCCTCCTCCTTTCCCATCCCTAGATCCTTTACATTTACTGTTTCATATTTACCAAGTATATCATTCTTTTCAAAAATGAGTCTTTGATGGTACTAATCTTTCCTAGTTCTATATTTTTTGCTTGTTTTAATTTTGCCAGATCTATTCATTTTCTTCTAACTGCTTTGTGTACCTGTGTATGGATGCATATGTAGTTGTGTGTATTTGTATGTGCAAATGTGGAGGGCAGAGATTGATTTTTGGGTGTCTTCCTCAGTCACTATACATTTGACTTTTTGAGAAAGGGATGCTCATTGAATCTGGAATTCACAGATTTCGTTAGCCTGCCTGGCCAGCAAATACCAGGGAAACTTCGGTCTCTGGTATCCCAGCACTGGATTAATAGGCACCTATCTATGTGCTGCCACACTTGACTCTGTAAATATGTCCTGGGGATCAGCACTTAGGCCCTTGAACTTGTGTGTGTAGTCCACATTTTTACTAATTGAGCTATCTCCCAATTTCTAACTTCTCTAGTCAAAGATAAACTCAATAATTTTTTAGAATTTATTTTCTGAAATTAACATTTACTTACTAATCTGCAAGTACTGTTTGAGCTACAATAAGTATGTTTTCATTGAATTTTAAACATTTCTACTTTCCTTCTTGGGTTATCCTTTAACCTATTTGTCACTAGAAAATGTCTTAGGAAGAGTCTGTGGGTTTGGGCATATCTACTCACTTCTAGTTGTTGTATATTTTCTTTCAAACTTACTTTCGTTTTATATTTCTTAATATAACACTGGTTACAGTATATCTTTATAGCAACACCATTTTCTTTTAAAGCATGCATTTGTTTATGACCTGCATCAGATATTCTCTTCCTTAAACATATAATTTCCCAAGTATTGTTTCCTTGTTCCAAGACACTCACTAGATAAATTGGGAATCAAGAATTACAAATCAAGACTGTTTTTTATCAGTTCTTGTCCTAATCTAGTCACTATGAGAAGCTGCTTACAAAACCTTCTAAGGCGATGATGGCTTGTCAACTTTTCCTTGCAGTTCTATTCATTTTGGTTGATCTGTCTGAAATCATGTATATGATTCACATCAACAGTCGCTAACATTTATTCTCCATTAATTAGGAAGAATGAAGAAAGATTATACCATTGACTGTAGCATTATACAGCATCTTTCAATCTAGCCAGATTGTCTACCTACCTACTTGTATAGACAGTAGAAGTTCTAGTTTGATATGAAAAGTGACCAGTGACTAATCCTAAAACCCAGGCTGGTGCTCGCTGCCAGGCTTTTGTTCCAGGTCACTGTAATGTTTAATAAACAGGCTTGGGGAGTTTTTATCTATATACCAGAAGAGACTCTGGTTAGTTGCTCAGCAGGTACTGCAGGTAATTAAAACACTTCTTCAAGCTGAGAAAGCAATAACAAAAATGCTTGAAAGAGTGTTGTGAACAGTCTGAAGTGAGATAATTGCATCCTTAGAGACTCACCATCTTATATCTCAGACAGGATTTGGAATGATTTGTGATAGGAATTACTTATAATTGTTTGTTAATATTTTTACATTATGACTAAGAAATCACTTATTTTCCTTAAAATAAGTGGCACACTACTAGAGGTAATAGATTAACCTTGCCACTGTGACTGGAAACTCCTCACTTATGTAAGTGATTTAGGTTTCTGATTTTAAAGTATAATATTGTTGTTGTTGCTGTTGGAATATTTAAGAGAGTTAAAGAATTGCCATGATAAGAATTTAATTGCTGGGCGGTGGTGGCGCATGCCTTTAATCCCAGAACTCGGGAGGCAGAGCCAGGCAGATCTCTGTGTGTTCGAGGCCAGCCTGGGCTACCAAGTGAGTTCCAGGAAAGGTGCAAAGCTACACAGGGAAACCCTGTCTCGAAAAACTAAGAAAAAAAAAAGAATTTAATTATATTAGTTAAATTTACTTACATATCCAGTAAAGTTTGAATTAATTTTTTAAAAATGGATATATTAAATTCATTAATACCAGTTAAGGGATTTAAGGCAACTAAACTACTTGGTCAACTGGAAAGATCAGTAGATAATATTTTTGTCCTGTTCAGCCACTTTCTCTGTGGTTCTAAATATGGAAATAATTGTCATAATTGTCTCTCTGAACCTTCTACTAGTTGGTGGAAGCCATATAACCAAATCTAGCCAGTGGTGTCATGTCAAAGCTGACCCACTCCAGGGCCTTCTCCTCTCTTCAGGACAAAAACTTCTTGCAGAAAGTAGCAAAAAGGAAAAAAAAAAGCATTCTACTAGTTCTGTCCTTTGGGTGACTCTACACTCTACATCTAGAGGTTCCCTGGAGATTGGAGCTACATGTGGAATAGCAGGAAGAAATGAGTCCTGTTTCTTTAAGCCGGTGAGACAGGCATTCTTTATCATCAGGACATAATTTATCCCCTCCTGACTGGTAACAGCTGTTCTTATAAGGGGGTAACTATGGGAGGGCAGCCAGGGCCTGAAGGATGCTGCTTTTGCTTAGCTCCTGAGAGGCAGGTGGAGATCAAAATTACAGGGGGATGCAAAGTTGATGACTCAGGCTTAGTCACTAAACATTTGCCAAAACCTTCAAGGGAAATAGTTTAGGATGCATATTGTATACATGTTACAATATAATCTATAAAAAGTGCTATAAAAGCTTTCCATGTAAAACTCAGCTTTGAGATAAGACAAAATCAAGATTATTATCAATTCATACATGAATGATTGTAGACACCCCTATTAGCTTCCCAAGGCCATTTGAGGGTGGGGGAGTCTTCCAAGGAAGAATTACTGTTGCAACAGGAGCAAGACCTTTGCTTTTAATTTTTAATTTCCATTATCTCACAAGTATATAAGTTACAAACATTTCATTAAGATAATTTCTGACTCTACATTGCAATTAATTTTTAAGAAACTTCCATTTGTTGAGCATAAAGAATATCGACTTATCTGAAAATGCAATTAAAATGTTCCTCCTTTCTCAATTGCATAGATGTGTGGAGTCTGATTGCCTTCATGTGCCTTGACCAATGTAGTGAAGTGTGACTGATTAACTTATGAGCAGATTGAAAATCTGATGGGCTGCAGCCAACATTTACTTCATCCCCAATAGGCATTCCTTCTACCCCAGCTGTAGCAGAGTAAATTCTGCAGCTTTTCAGACTTCCTATCAGTGGATTAACTTATGCAAATTTAACTAATCTGGCTAATTTATGGACAATGAGTCACAGATCTAGTTTGCTCTTTTATGGGTTACCCTTGTTTCCTTTTCATTTATTTCTTTGTTAACCTGGATACTGACATGATCCTTGGTGCTCCCGAGTCCACTATATATCTTGCCCTTAATTGTTGGCCATGCAATTAAAAATAAAATAAATGAGTAAAATCTTATAAATTTTACTAGTGTTCATTTCATTTTTCCCTAACATGTAGTTACAATTAACATGCACAGCTCCCATAAAGATTTTTTATTTATTTTATTTCCTTGTGTGTATGTATGTATGTGTATGTATGTTTGTATGTATATATGTAACTGTGTAGGTGCAAGTGATTATAAGGATGTGTGTGTGTGTGTGTGTGTGTGTGTGTGTGTGTGTGTGTAGATGCATGTATACATGAAGGTGTGTGTGCATGTACATGTGTATATGGGGTATGTGTTTGTGTATGTGTTTATGTAGATACATGTGTATCTGAGGGTGTGTGTGTGCATGTGTGTATGTGTGCTTGTGAATGTGTTTATGTAGATTCATGTGTGTATGAGGCTGTGTGTATGCATGCATTCATGCATGTGGAGCCCATAGACCTTGAGTTTCATTATGTGGGTGCCATTCAACTTACATTCAGAGATGGTCTCTGTCACTGACCTATTGCTCATTGATTCAGCTATACTGACAACTGTGCAAGCCCAAGAGATTCTGTTTTCCTGGAGATATTATTACATGAGGGCTCCATCATGTTTCTTCTTTCTATATGGGTTATAGAGTTCAAACTGAGGTCCACATGCTCACATGTAAAGCACTTTACCAACTAAACCATCTCTCCAACCCTGTTTATAACACAGTTTCACAGTAAGCAAAATTAACCTACTGCAAGCCATGCACATAAACACATTCACTTTTAGCCTTTGTAGGAAATACAGGAAAGCATTTTCAATGTTGGTAACAGAATAAATAGTAGTACTTCCTGGTCTGAATGTATAGGGTAGTTCTTATGAAGAACAGTTCAGTTTCTAAACACTTATATGTTCCTCATGTTTTCTATTTGGTACTCAAATGAGAAGCCAGCGTCATTTTCTCATGCCTCAAAACCTTTTAAATAAGATTTTTATATTTATTTTATTTATTATTGATGGATTCCAAAGCCTAAAATGTTTATTATCTTAACCTTTTTTGACAAAATAAAATACAATAAGATAATTATACAATTATACATCATAATTAACAGTTAGCACTGTGTTGATGTCGATACAGTGGGGTCTCGTACCTCAGCATCACTTTCAGAAATCAGAAGGCACAAGAGTGGTTCATCCTTGTCATCTTCAGGGAAATAATCAAAGAAGACACACTCTTGCCATTACATTCTGCTATTAAATTTATTCAGTCATGGAGCCTATGGGAATGACCATAACCTTCCAAAGGGAATGTGCCCTGTATACTTCATAAAAGACTGTGCCCCAGAATTAGTTAAAATGGTAGAATTCATTAAACCTCCCGAGTAAGAAAGATGTGAGTAATGTGACATGTTTGTAAAAATGTGACTTTCAGACAAAACTTACAAGGTCTTTGAATTGAATGTGGTCTGCTACTCAATGTCATCTGCCTGTCACATCTTAAGAGTTGATCCTTAGCACCTGTGCAGCTCAGTTCATCATAGTTTATGTATTTTGTCCTTTGCATGAAAAGGAGTAACTAGGAATGTTTTGTTTTTCAAACTTATTGTGCATGTAGTGTGTGAGCATCAGTGACATACAAAGTCTTCCGTACAGTTAAAGCTCTTTTCCTGTGATTTCCTTTATATATACACACACACCATGGGAAATCTTTACTTGGAAACATTTGATGCAATAAATATGAAATTGTTTCAGAAAAAAAATACAATAAGATAAAGCAAAACTCATCACATTGATGCTAGATAAGACAACCCAAAGGGAAGAAAGAGTCCCAAGAGTAGGCACAAGAATCAGAGACCCAGGCTGGGGATTTAGCTCAATGGTAGAGCACTTGCCTAGCAAGTGCAAGGCCTGGGTTTGGTCCTCAGCTCTGACAAAAAAAGAAAAAAAAGAAAAGAAAAAAAAAAAGAACCAGAGACCCACTCATTCACACACACAGGAATCCCACAAAAATACCAAGCAGAAAGCTATAATATATAAACAGAAGATCTGTCACAGACTCATGTAGGCCCTGTGCTTGCTGCTTCAGTCTCTGTGAGTTTATATGCATCCTGTTTAGGTAATTCAGAGGTTCCTATTCTCTTGGTTTTCTCCATTCCCTCTGGCTCTTACACTCTTTCCTCCTCCTCTTTTGAGGGATTCACTGAACTATGCAAGGAGAGATTTGATAAAAATAATCCTATTTAGACTCTCTCTGCATAATGTCTGGCTATGATTCTCTACATCTGTTCCCATCTGCTGCCAAAGTAAGCTTCCCTGATGATGACTGAATTAGGCACTGATCTATGAGTATAGCAGAATTTCATTAGGAGTTATTTTATTGACATTTGTTATTAGACCAGTTGTGTTTGCTTTTAGCATAGGTCTTTGGGCTATCTAGAATCTGTTTCTTGGGTACCCAAGCAGTGTTGGGTTCTGTCTCATGGGGTGGGCCTTAGGTCAAATCAGACATTGGTTGGCTACTTCCACAAGTTCTGTGTTACCATTGCTCTAGCATATCATACAGACAGGACAGACTGTAGGTCAAAAGTTTTGTGGATGGGTTGCTTTATATGTTTCTCTTTTGGTAGCCTTCAGAGTATTTTCCTGCACCAAAGACACTAGAATGTTGCAGTGCAGGCTTCATGTAGGCACTATTTCTCCATGTTCACTGAGTTGTGTGGTTGTTTTCCTAGGCAATGCAACCTTGCTGTCAGTTTGCACAGTGATCTATTGTCTTACCAATATCCCCATGAAACCCCCTTAGCTAACAACTCATTTGATTGCAACCCAGTTCCCCAACTTAAAGCCTTGTTTTGTGATGAGATGCCTAGTTAAGACTCCATATCTCCCATTATAAGAAGACCTCATGTGCATTTCTCTGATGATTGAGCAATTCTTTAAATGTCTTTCAGTCATTCAAGCTTCTTCTGTTGAGAATTCTGTTTAGCTCTATAGCCCATTTGTTAATTGGACTGTTGGGCATTTTGATGTCTAATTTCTAGATTTCTTTATATATTCTGGATATCAGCCCTCTGTCAGATGTGGGGTTGGTGAAGATCTTTTTCCATTCTGTAGGCTGTTGCTTTGTCTTGTTGACCATGTCTTTGCTCTACAAAAGCTCAGTTTTAAGGGTCCCATTGATTGATTGTTTCTCTCAGTTCTGCACTACTGGTGTTATATTTAGGAAGTGATCTCCTATCAAAATGACTCTGAGATACCACCTTACACCCATCAGAATGGCTAAGATCAAAAACACTGATGAAAGCTTATGCTGGAGAGGATGTGGAGCAAGGGGAACACTCCTTCACTGTTGGTGGGAATGCAAGCTTGTACAGCCACTTTGGGAACCACTATGGCACTTTCTTAGAAAATTGGGATTCAATATCTCCCAAGACCCAGCTATAGCACTCTTGGGCATATACCCAAGGAATGCTCAATCATACCACAAGGGCACATGTTCAGCTATGTTCATAGCAGCATTGTTTGTAATAGCCAGAACTTGAAAACAACCTAGATGCTCTTCAACTGAAGAATGAATAAATAAAATGTGGTACATATACACAATGGAGTATTACTCAGCAGAGAAAAACATGGTATGCACTCACTCATAGGAGGTTACTAGATGTAAAACAAAGGATGACTAGACTGCTACTTACAAATTCAGGGAGGCTACCTAGAAAACAGGTGTAGTGGGTAGCCATCCCAGCATTGGCCTGGAAGTTCCAACCCCCACTGAGGCTTTGGTAATGGTCACGCCCACAAGGCGGGGCGGAGGAGGAAGCGGAAGACGAAGGATCGGGAAGTACTCACTCTCTTGGTTCCCGGACTCTGGACGCTGGAGGTAGACCGAGCAGAGTTCTACAGAGAACAACGCCGGATTGTGCTATACCCTTGCCAGACCCTGTAACCTACCCCCTCATTTGTAAGTACCCCACAAAATAAACCTCCCTTTTAACTACGTGGAGTGGCCTTAATAATTTCACCAATATCTGGCGCCCAACGTGGGGCACGAACCCACGACCCTGAGATTAAGAGTCTCATGCCAGGCTGCCAGCTGTCTCTGTCTACTCTTGCAAGACTCCTGAAAAATGCTTACATCCTTCTCCCAGTTCTCAGGTAATATTATATCCTTCTGAGGTCTTTGATGTGGTTGAAGACTAGATAGTTATAATTTCCTCAGTTATGATACAAGATAAGTTAGATATAAAACCTTAGACTCACAAATATAAGATAGATAGGATATCTTCTTTAATAATGTAACTGTAATTCTTGCTAGATAATTGTTTTGTTATATGTAATTGTACTATGTAAAAGTTAAAACCTTCCTTTAAAAAAAAAAAAAAGAAAAGGGGAATTGCTGTGGATATCGCTCTGTGTAAATAAAGTTCTGACTGGCCAGTGGCCAGGCAGGAAGTATAGGCGGGACAAGAGAGAGGAGAATTCTGGGAGGTAGAAGGCTGGAGAGACACCGCCAGCTGCCGCCATGAAAAGCAACATGTAAAGACACTGGTAAGCCACAGGCCATGTGGCAAAGTATAGACTAACAAAAATGGGTTAATTTAAGATAGAAGAAGTAGATAACAAGCAGCCTGCCACGGCCATACAGTTTCTAAACAATGTAAGTTTCTGTGTGCTTTCTTGGTTGGGTCTGAGCGACTGTGGGACTGGCAGGTAAGAGAGATTTGTCCTAACTGGGCCAGGCAGGAAAACACTAACTACAAACAGGGCCCTAAGAAAGACATGGGGATCACCCAATGACAGAGAAATGGATGAGATCTACATGAGCAAACTGGACGTGAAGGGGGGGCAAGGGTCGAGGGAAAGAGAGCTAAGGGGGGTGGGATATCCCAGCTGGATCAAGAACAGAGAGGGAGAACAAGGAAAAAAAGACCATGATAAATGAAGACCCCAAGGGAATAGGAAGAAGCAAAGTGCTAGAGAGGTCCCCAGAAATACACAAAGATACCTCCAGAATAGACTACTGGTAATGGTTGAGAGAAAGCCCAAACTGACCTACTCTGGTGACCGGATGGCCAAACACCCTAACTCTCATGCTAGAAATCTCATCCAATGACTGAGGGAAGCAGATGCAAAGATCCACGGCCAGGCCCCAGGTGTAGCTCCAGGAATCCAATGGGCAAGAAAGAGGAGGGATTGTATAAGTGAGAATTGTTGAGACCAAGATTGGAAAAAGTACAGGGACAAATATCCAAACTAGTGGAAACAAATGAACTATGAATCAGTAGCTGAGGAGCCCCCAACTGGATCAGGCCCTCTGGATAAGTGAGACAACTGAATAGCTTGAACTGTTTGGGAGGCACCCAGGCAATTGGACCTGGACATGTTCTTAGTGCATGAGCTGGCTGTTTAGAACCTGGGGCCTATGCAGGGACACTTTACTCAGCCTGGGAGGAGGGGACTGGACCTGCCTGTACTGAATCTACCAGGTTGATCTGAACCCCCAGGGGAGTCCTTGCCCTGGAGGAGATGGGAATAGGAGGTGGGCTGGGGGGAGGGCAGGGGGTGGAGAGAGGGAGGACAGGGGAATCCGTAGCTGATATGTAAAATTAAATCAAATTATAAAATAAAAAATAAAAAAAGAAGACCTCATTAGGATCACCTTCATATATTTTAGGAAGTTTTTACTGCACTAGTGTCCATATCATCTCTCAGATGTCCCTCAATTCCAGTTGTCTCTCTCTGCATTCTATCCCTCAATCTATTTCCCCTCCATCTCCCCACCCTTCCATTCCCACCCCCACCCATTTTTAGTCCACCCATAAAATCTATTCTATTTTCTCCTCCCAGGAAAATTGGCATGTCCCCCTCGACCAGTGATTCTCAACCTTCCCAGTGCTACAAGCTGACCCTTTGTGATAGTTCCTCATGTTGTGGTGCTTCCAAATCACACAATTATTTTTGTTACTACTTCCTAACTATAATTTTGGTACTGTTATGAATCACAATGGAAATATCTGTGCCTTCTGATGGTCTTAGTTGACCCCTGTACAAGGGTCATTCAATTCTTTTCCATGGGTCATGACCCACAGGTTGAGAACCCTTGTGTCTTTTGGGTCTATGCCCAAGAGTGGTACAGCTGGATATTGAGGAACTGCAATATTGATTTCCAAAATGGCTGCACAAGTTTGCACTGCCACCAGCAATGGAGGAGTGGTCCCCTTACTCCACATCCTTGCCAACATGAGTTGTCATTTATGTTATTGATCTTAGTTATTTTGACAGCTGTAACATGGAATTTCAAAGTAGTTTTGATTTGCATTTGCCTGATAGCTAAGGGTGTTGAACATTTCTTTAAGTGTTCCTCAGCTATTTGAGTTTCTTCTATTGAGAATTCTCTTTTTAGATCTGTCCCATATCTTTTAATTAGATTATTTATTTATTTATTTTGCTACCTAGTTTCTTGAATTCATTGTTTATTTTGGATGTTAGTTCTTGTCTTAGTTAAGACTTTATTGCTGTGAGGAAATACCATGACCACAGCAACTTTTTAAAGGAAAATATTTAATTGGGCCTGGCTTACAGTTCAAAGGTCAGTTCAAAGGTTTAGTCCTCAGCATGCAGGCAGACATGGTGCTGGAAGGTAGCTGAGTGTTTTATATCTGCAACTACAGGCAGCAGAAAGTGAATGCCATATTGGGCATGGCTTGAGCATATGAGACTGCAAAGCCCACTGCCTAGTGACACATCCCCTCCAACAAAGCCACACCCACTTTTACAGTGCCACACCTCCTAATAGTGCCACTCCCTATGGGCCTATGGGGCCATTTTTTTTTTTCAAATCACCACAGTCCTCTACTAAATGTGCTATTGGTAAAAAATATTTCCCTACTCTGTATGGTGCCACTTTTTGTGAATGACAGTATCCTTTGCCTTACAGAGCTTTTTGGTTTCATCAGGTTTTGTTTATTAATTGTCGATCTTAGTGTCTGTACTATAGGTTTTCTATTCAAGAACTTGCCTTCTGTGCTAATAAGTTTAAGACTATTGCCCACTTTCTCTTCTATTGGGTTCACTGTATCTGGTTTCATGTTGAGGTCTTTGATACATTTGAACTTGAGTTGTATGCAGCATGAAAGTATGGATCTTTTTGCATTCTTCTACATGTAGCCATCTAGTTTGATGTGCAGCATTTGTGGAAGATGCCGTCATTTTTTTTTCAGTGTGTAATGCTGGATTCTTTATCAAAAATCATAAGTATATGGATTTATGCCTTAGTGTTCAATTCTATTCCATTGATTGAAGTGTTTGTTTTATGCCATATTTGTTTTTATTATTATTTTATTATTAAGCTATACATGTTTTTTATTACTATATTTCTGTAATACAATTTGAAATTGGGGATGGTGAGACATCTAGCATTTATTTTCTTATTCAGAAATTTTTTTAGGTATCCTAGGTTTTTCTATTTTTTCTATATAAAGCTAAGAATTTTTCTTTTAAAGTCTATAAAGAATTGTGTTGGAATTTTGATGGAGGATTGCATTGAATATGTAGATTACTTTTGGTAGGATGGCCATTTTTAGTATGTTAATCATACTGATCCATGAGTATGGGAAATCTTTCCATCTTCTGATATCTTCTTCAATTTCTTTCTTCAAACACTTGAAGGTTTTACCATGCTATTCTTTCACTTTCTTGGTTAGAGTTACCCAATTTTATATTATTTGAGGCTCTTGTGAAAGGTGTTATTTCCCTGATTTTTTTCTTAGTCTTTTTATCATTTGTATAAAGGGAGGCTACTGATTTTTATTACTTAATTTTGTGTCCATCTACTTTTCTGAAAGTGTTTATCAGCTGTAGGAGTTCCCCTGTGGAATATTTAGGGTCACTTATATATGCTATCTGCAAATTTAGTTAATTTGATTTCTTCCTTTCCAGTTTGTATACTATTGATCTTCTTTAGTCGTCTTATTGCTCTAGCTAAGATTTCAAGTACTATACTGAGTAGATATGGAGAGAGAGGACAACCTCATCTTATCTCTGATTTTAGTGGAATTGCTTTATGTTTCTTTCCATTTAAGTTGATGTCAGCTACAGGCTTGCTGTAAACTACCCTTACTATGATTAGGTAAGTCTCTGGTATCCCCAATCTCTCCAGGACTTTTATTGGGGAAAAAATTAGACTTTGTCAAAGGCCCTTTCTTCATGTAATGAGATAATCATGTATGTTTTTCTCCTAGTTTGTTTATATGTTGGATTACATTTATTCATTTTCATAAATTTTCATTGAACAATTCCCAAATATCTGAGATAAATCCAACTTAATCATGGTACGTGTGTTCTCGGATTCAATTTTCAAGTGTTTTATTGAGAATTTTGCATCTATGTTTATAAGGAAAATTGGTCCATAATTCTCTTTCCTTATAGGGTCATTTTGTGGTATTGGTATCAGAGAAACCAAAACCAAAACTCTGGCCTCACAAAATCAATTGGACAAATGTTCTTTCCATTTCTATTTTGTGGAATAATTTGAGGGGTATTCTTTGAAAGTCTTGATAGAATTCCATTACAAAACCACCTGGCCCTGAGATTTTTGTTGTTATTGGGAGACTCTTAGTACTGATTGTATTTTATTGGGGGTTTTAGGTATATTTACATAGCTTATCTGATCTTGATTTACCTTTGGTAAGTGGTATCTATCAAGAAAATTATCCTTTTCTTTTAGATTTTCCAATTTTGTGGAGTGCAGGTTTTTAAAGTATGTCATTATGATTCCCTGGATTTCCTTGCTGTAAGTTGTTATGTGCTTCTTTTATTTTCTGATTTGTTAACTAGTGTTGTCTCTCTCCACCTTTTAAATAGTTTAGATAAGGGTTTATCCATCTTACTGAGTTCCTCGAAGAACCAACTCTTTGTTTCAGTACTTTGTATTGTTCTATTTGTTTCTATTTTCTTGATTTCAGCTCTGGGTTTGATTGTTTTGTTTTTGTCGTCAGCCTACTCTTCTTAAGTGTTATTACTTCTTTTGTTGTGGAGTTTTCAGGTGTGTTGTTAGTTTGCTAGTATAAGTTCTCTCTTCCTGATTTTGTAGGTACTTAGTGCTATGAACTTGCTTCTTAGAATTGCTTTCCTTGCATTCCATAATTTTGAGTATACTGTGTATTCATTACCACTCAATTTTAGAAAGATTTTAATTTCTTCATTTCTGTCTTGACTCAGTTTTCATTCAGTACAGGGTTGTTCAGTTTCTATGGGTTTGTAAGTTCTCCATTTTTTCATTGTTGTTAATATCCAGCTCTAATCTGTTGTGATCTGTTTGGATGCAGGGACTTATTTCAATTTTCTTGTATCTGTTGAGACTTGCTTTGTGTCCAAGTATGTGGTAAACTTTGGAGAAAGTTCCATGAGGTACAGAGATGAGATGAAGGTATAGTCTTCTGTGTTTGATTAAATGTTCTGTAAAGGCTGGATAAGTGAGACAATTGAATGTGTTGAACTGTTTGGGAGGCACCCAGGCAGTGGGACCCAAACCTGTCCTTAATTCATGAGCTGGCTGTTTGGAACCTTGGGCTTACACAGGGACACTTTGCTCAGCCTGGAAGGAGGGGACTGGACCTGCCTGTACTGAATCACCAGGTTTAAATGAATCCCCAGGGGAGTCTAGGCCCTGGAGGAGATGGGAGTGGAGGGGAGGGGCTGGGGATGGGGGCAGGAGGGGCTGGGGCTGGGGCGGGACGGGGGAGGACAGGGGGCACCCATGGCTGATGTGTAGGGTTTAAACACTAATATAATAAATTTTAAAAAAGGAGAAAAAATGTTCTGTAAATGTCTGTTAGGTCCATTTGGTATATAACGCTAGTTAGCACCAGCATTTCTCTGTTTGGTTTTTATCTAGATGACCTGTCCATAGGTAACAGTTGCGTATTGAAGTCTTCTACTATCAGGGTCTGAGGGTCAATGTGTAATTTTATCTGTCATATTGTTTCTTTCTAAAATTTGGATGTCCTTGTGCTTCAGGCATAGATGTTAACAAACTGAAATAACATCTTGTTGGATTTTTCTTTTGATGAATATATAGTGTTCTTCACTATCTCTTTTGATTAGTTTTGCTTTCAAGTCCATTTTGTTAGACATTAAAATGATTGTACCAACTTGCTTCTCAGAATATCTTGTTTCAACACTTTACCCCCAGATAATATCTGTCCTTGATGTTGAGTTGAGTTTCTTGTGAGTCAGAAGGATGAATCCTGTTTTCTCAATCGTGTGTTAGTCTGTCTTTTTTCATGTTTTTTTGAGACAGGGTTTCTCTGTGTAGTTTTGGTGCCTTTCCTGAATCTCGCTCTATAGACCAGGCTGGCCTCAAACTCACAGAGATCTGTATGGCTCTGCCTCCCAAGTGCTGGGATTAAAGGTGTGTGCCATCACCGTCCGGCAATTCTATCTTTTTATAGGGGAATCAATACCACTGATATTGAGAGATATCAATGACTAATGATTGTTGATTCCTGTTACTTTGTTGTTGGTGGTGGTGGTATTGTGCTGATGTGTTAGTTTGTGCTGTGTGTGTGTGTGTGTGTGTGTGTGTGTGTGTGTGTGTGTGCATGTGCTTTCATTCTTTTGATTTTACTAGTCTACAATTATTTATTTCCTGTGTTTTCATGGGTATAGTTAGCCTCTTTAGGTTGGAGATTTCCTTCTAGCATCTTCTATGGAGCTGGATTTGTAGGTAGGTATTATTTATCTGTGAGTGCATGTGGATGTGAGTGCAGTGCCCATGGAAACCAGAAGAGGTCACCGGATTTTGTGGACCTGGAGTAACAGTCAATTGGGAGCACCTGGTATGGTTTCTAGGAATTGAACTATAGTCTTATGGTCTTAATCACTGTGCCACCATACCCCCAACCTTTGATGACTTTTTTGATAAATAAATTATACTCTATTACAATGACAGGGAAGTCAGGAAGACAGCTGAAGTTTACATGAGAAAGTCATTGTCAGTTCTAAACACAACAGAATGTTGATCCTGGCAGGAAACATAAACTCAAATTCATAAGGCTCCAACATTTCCAAGTTTCCAATAAAGTAAGAAAATGATAATAGTTTGAAGCAGAAGCTTGAAAAACAAAGACAAAGCAATAATGACATCTAGTCAATGATCCACATACAGAAGTGTTGAGAGTTCGAAAGTTGGGCTGTTGGAACATACTTTGAAATGCATTTGATACTAATGTATGGTGACAGATGGATAGCTACATATGTAATAAAAGACATTTAATGAAATAGTCCTTGTAGAAGCTAGCCAAAAGCTTATGGATGTTCACTGTATAATCATTTCAGCTTTTTTGTGCATGAGCTTAGATGATCATAATAAAATTTTAGAAAAAACAGAAGGTAGGAATTTTTAATCTTTTAATATATACATTTATCTCCACATTAATACATATATACATCTCTCTATATGCATACACACATGTAAAGGGAGGATTTAGGGGTCTGGTGAGATGGCTCAGTGGCTGAGGGTACCTCAACAAAACCCAGCGACTTCTATTTGATCATGTGGTGGAAGGGGAGAACCTAATGTGGCAATTGTCTTCTGATATCTACACCATGGCAATTGTCTTCTGATATCTACACTGTGGCATACGGCCCCATCTTTCCCCCAATAAATACATTTTTAAAATTTTCTTAGCCTTTTTTTTCCCTCAGAAAGCCTGGAATGGTCATATACTGGAATGTCAATCATATTGAAACACTTTGGGCATACACTCAATTCTTTTCAACTTGGAAGACATATGATTTGCATATAGCCTTACTTTAAATATTCAGTGAATTCTCACTGTGTGCTTTGTTTTGATTATTTAGTTCTCATAAGCAGTAAGTACGATTCTTGCTCAGCTTTCACATGTAGGGGGGAGTGATGATTATGGTTACCTATTCAGTTAGCAGAAGTAAATATTTCATCCATGTCCTTTGAATCTCAAGTGTGTGTGCTTAGTGTGCTTAATTGAGATGCTGCACAACTTTTGGCTTCAGAAAAGTGGCACAAGCACTAGACATGAGCCTTCATATTACTAAGGCCAAGTCCAACCTGCTTTCTTTTCTTTGAACTTGTTAACCAAGTAAAGCATTGATTTTAACTTTCATCAGTGTCCAACTTTCTATTCTTTGTCTTATGAATGAATAACAAAGGTGAGAATTACTGCCACTTAAATCCAGCTAGACTTGAAGATGAACATTTCCTGTTCAGGTCACAAATTGAGGCCTTTTCCTGTACAGAATGTTCTTACTTGTGAGTTATTCTAACTGAGACTTATCTATTCCACTAAAGCAAAATCGCATCATATTCCACAATATTTGGATCTGGGTTTTTCTGTTTATGCTAGTACCTGTATAAAATAAAACAACTTTGTCTTTGATATTATCTAACTATTTGAGTCTATATAAAAAGATAATAGAAAGAAAGGTAATTGAATTTGATAAAACAGTTAATAATCTCAAATTTTCAACTAACAAGGTATTGATCTACCATTATTCTATTATACATGCTATACATTATCTATCACTAGTATTTTCACATATAAACAATATGCATGATATACAGAGAAATAAAAAGAGAGAGAAATAGAAATGCATGAGAAAAAGAGACAAAGAAACAGAAGGGGTCAGAGAAGAGGAATTTGCTTATTATGAGAAATTAGCCCATTATCTTATGGAGGCTGAGATATTCCATTAAGCTAGAGAAAGAAGAAAATTGTTGGTATACTTTGACCTGAGTCTAAAGTTCTGGGGACCAGAGACATCAATAATACAACTCCTCATCCAGATTTTTTCAGATTTATTTTCCAGATTGTTGCCTTATACTCATTATTGTCTGCATATAGTCAAAATATCCACCCAGTGTTTAGATGAGTAGCAAGAGGTTTCCTATCTGGAAGACTATTTGTCTCTTCTTCAGTTTGTCCATTCTTGTTTCTCATTCAACTGTAACTTTCCTACATTTCTTCTTACCTTTTTGCTTTATTGATATGTGACACATATAGATCTGTAAGACTTTCATATTTTCTATTCTAGTTTCCCTACTGGTCCTCTGCACTGGCGTTGAGATAAGCATTCACAACAAATATTTCTTTATGTAGTTTGCATTTTTATTATACATTTAGATGATTTTCAACCTTTACACTATTACTTTGCAGCCAGGATTCTCGAAACATCTCTCTAGAAAGATTTTGTATTTATTTTTTGAGGTTAATCACTTTTGTTGCTATTAGACTAGTTATAAAAATTGTTTTTAAAATTTTATTTTATTTTTAGTTGTGTGTGTGCATGCATATGCATGTGTGTGTGTGTGCATGTGCGTGTGCATGTGTGTGTGTGTGTGTGTGTGTGTGTGTGTGTGGTGTGGTGTGTGTGTGTGTGTGTGTGTGTGTGTGTGTGTGTGTGCGCGCATGTGTATTTGCATCTAGGAGCTAGAAAAGCACAAAAGAAGGCATTAGATCCCATCAAACTAGAGCTACAGTTTATTGTGAACCACTATGTGACTCTGATCCTCTACAGGAGTAGCATGTGCTCTTAACTCCTAAGCCATCTCTCCAGACCCTCAGGCTCGTTTTTTATTTATGACTAACATACTCCCTTGGATTCTGGTTATTCATATGGTCTAATGCCCAAGTTTGTGCTCAGACTGTACTCAGACTCAGTTTTTTACATTCTGATGGAATCTACCTTACTATCTTCACCCAGCTTCAGAGCTGAGGTGACGTTCTCGTGGCATTTATGACTGTGGGTAAAGTTTTTCTTCATTTTCTGTATGTAATGCAAGCCTTCCTAGTAGAACTGAAGCTTGTTGCTGGATATCAATTCTAGTATCCTCACATGAGCAGCAACAAAGCTGAGCAACTTCTGACACCTCAAATAGTATGAAAGATGACTTCAGGGCCAAAGTCTGCCTGTGATCAGATCTTCCATGCCCAGGTTGTCACCTTCTCTACAGATGCTATATGCTTAGAACCACAGAGTTTCTCTACCCAACCCCAAAGTGAGTTTCTTTTAATTTTGGAGTAGGTTATAAACTGAACTTTTTGCTTGTTTTATATTTTGCTTAGTATTTGAGCTACTTGGAGAAGCAAACCATTCATGTAAGCTCAGGCAATTGTATTGCTAAAAGTTCAAAATCTCAAAATACATTTTTTTCTAGATCAATATGTGTTCCCCTGTAATAGTAATTCAATGATCTGTTTATGAAATAGATCAATAGTTCTTAAGATGAAGAATGTGAGCTATGTACAATGATCAATTTCCCTATTTTTTTTCTGTATGCTAACAATGGTGATTAAAGATATGGATGAATGAGAATCAGTCTTGACTCAGTCAGGGCAGCACTGTGTGATTTGTCTTCATTCTTAACTCTCTTCCTTTGCTTATTCTTAAGCACACAACTTCTGAATTCCTTGCTAAATAAACCACAATTAATTCAACATGTTTTATGGTTAGACATACAAAGGAACTTTTTTATGTGTGTATGATGTACCCATGTTTGTGTGTGCATATGTTATGGGCATTTTATAGAGGTGGGGGCATAGCTAGCCAGATATTGAGTGTCTTTCTCAATTGCTCTCTAACATATTAAGACTGTCTATTTATTTATTTATCCATTCATGCATTTATTAATTCATTCATTTATCTATCAATCTATCAATCAATCTATCTATCTATCTATCTATCTATCTATCTATCTATCTATCTATCTATCTATCTATTAGGACTCCCTGAACCCAGGGAATGCCAATCTCAGCTACTCTAGCTGGCCAGCCAGCTCCATACATCCCTGTATCTGCCTTGTGAGTGCTGGGACTGTAGGAGATTGGGATGCTTTTATGAAGATTCTAGGTACATGAAACCCCATCTTCATGCTTGCAAACAAGAACACAATACACTGTCACCTCTCCAACTCTGAATTCCAAATTCTACCTAGTTCATCTTTCACCAAGTCAGTCCTTGTTTGGAAATACCCTTACCTTCATTTCTTAAGACTACACTATAGAAAGGGGAATCTCTGGTTCAAAGAATGTGCCTGATTTAAAATTAAAATGCATGTTTTCAATTGTGAAACTAATGATTGGTTTATAAACAATAGAAGCACTGAAGAAGTATTCATTTGCATGAACATTTTAGAATGATTGATATAATTTCTTTTTGTATTTTATTTAAAACAAAATGCTTCATTACTGTTTAACCCTTGTCAGTGATTTCCTCTTTAAAAATAGGACTTGTTTCGGACATTTTAATTATTGCATGCAGATTTTTTCTTTGAGTTATTCCCATGTTAGCATTGGAGTGTTAGTCTTTAATTTTCACATGATCATTTTTAACACCAGGTTCAAAACCATTTGTTTGTCATGTTTGCAGAACAGACTCTTGTATGTTGGCTACACATCACAGGGGAAAATTCATACTGTGGGGAGGATGGTGAGTGACATTTCTGTGCCAACTACAGGAACAGGAATTTCAACGGGTTGAGTATCTATCTATCACATGAGTCAATGAGACAGAATCATCACATGTTAAGTGAAGCAACCTTATTACTTAAAGAAAGGGACAGTAGGAGCCTAGATCAATAACAACAACAACAAAAAAATGTCTCTCATGGCTCAGAAATCTATCAGGGCAGATGGAATCTCTTTTGTTCAAGTCCTACTTGTAACACATCTGAGGAGCCTAAGAAAACTCCATGCCCAGGTTTAATCCACAGGGCATATAGATTTCTGGTTTAAAGCATTTAGGGCCTGAAAGATGCCTCAGTGGCTAAAGGCACTTGCAACAAAGCCTGATTATCTGAATTTTATTTTTGATACTGACATGATGAAAGAAGAAAATCAAGTACTGCAAGTTATTCTTTGACTTCCATGTGCCAGGAAATCTCCCCTCTACAAAAAAAAAAAAAAAATCAACAATGTAAATGAAATATAAAAGCAATAACAACAAGAAAGGCCTTATAGGACATTTGTTCTGGAAAGACAGGAACAATTTTTGGACTACTTATTTTACTTTATCTTTATCTCAGAATATTTTTATTACTATAACATTCTGTATTTACTTGTTATTTATTTGTTTCTTTGTTTGTCTTGATTATGCTGGGGAATGTAACTCATGTTCTCAGCTATAGTAGGCAGGCTCTGTTCTTTTTAACTGTAGCCCACATCCCCTGATACATTTCTGCAATTATTTCTGAGAATTATTAGTGTGGAAGTGGGGAGCTGGACCAACCAAAGACCACCCACAGAGCTTTTTAAAGTATGTTTCCTAAAAATGCTCTCATTTCCCTATTTCTTTATCTGTTCATTTTATTTCAAGCTTTAAACATCATTTGTATAGAATTAATTTTTAACATTTTGTTTTGCTTGTGTATGTAGAAAGATTTCTGCATTTGGAAACTATATAAATATTCATCCATGTTTTAGTTTAACACATTTACTGTTCTTTTTTTCTGTCAGCCATTAATATTGCAACTCATATTCAACTTTATTCTTATTGTATGAGTTAATAAAGTAGGGTAGTGCTTTTCAGTTTCCTGTGGTGAGCCAGAAGTCCCATGTAATTGTGAAAATAATCCAAAATTTTTGCATTGACTTGACATTTTGAATTTATCAAATGAAGGCATGTTTCTCCAAAATTGTTCTGCTTGTCATTGCACTTCAACAATCTCTGAGAATGTTCTAACTCTGTAACTTGCTATACTCAATGTAAATTTCAGCAGCTGTTTAAAAAAATGCTTTTCAATTACAAGTCCAGGTGACTAGATTAGTTGGGACAAGTTTCAAAAATATAATCATTGAGACAAAAATAGTAGAGAATAATTTATCAATTAAGTGAAGAAAAATGGAGTTTGGCATTGTAAGCTCTTCCCTCTGGTGGATATGATATCCCTTCATGGATTGACACCTCTTTTATTATTATTTTTTTCTGTTTCTGGTTTCTTCTTTTTGCTTTTTTACTATCATGCTTTTACTTGCATTTCAAAAAGGGTCTATGCTCTCTTGATTGAGATTATTTTGCATTAAACTGATAATTCAAAAAAAAGGACCTCATGGGAACCATCAGTGGAGTTGTTCTGAAATCCTCATTAAAATATGCCTGAAGAAACAGGAAAAAAAAGAACTTATAGCAACAGATGAACCAAGACTGACAGCCCAACCTCAAAATCTGGGAAGAATTGTCATTAATTATGACGCAGATGGAACAGTAATAAGGAAATAACCACAGAGGCTCAGCATAAGATAGTCTTTGACTTGGAGTCCAGAAAGACATCCTTGAATTGCACTCCCAAAGGAGGATAGATAGAACTGATGATAGAACCATTAAAAGTTGTTCAGTGCCACAGCTTACCTTTCTGCCTGCTCTGAGTCTAGGCACTCACCCTCTGATCTTTCTTTTACATTCTGGGCAGTTATGGTGCTGTACACTATTCTCTGACTTCTTTTCCTTTACTGGATCCACTCATACTTTATCTAGATTGTTGAGTAGAACAGGAACCATCTCTGTTTCTCTGTGTATAAGTGCATGCCTGTACGTGTGTGTGTGTGTGTGTGTGTGTGTGTGTGTGTGTGTGTGTGTGTGTGAATGTATATCTTGAAGTTAGGAGAGGCTCTGGCTTTGATATCAATCTGGGGAACACTGTCCACATGGAAGACTGTCCCTGTGGGTACTGAGAAGGAACCATTCCATCCAAAGCATGACAGTAGAGTATTTTTTCTATGCAAATATTTTAAATCTGCTCTGTAATAGAGATTGGGGAATAATAATTAAGAGCTCCAATCCATCATTATAAAATAGAATAACTCAATGCACTGAAGTCTGAAATCTGAACATCTTATAAACAGACTATGTTGATTTACTGGAACAATCACTGGATAGACATTTTTTCTACCAGATTATCCATGATATTGCATTTATAAACAACATATTTTTCTTTCCAAATGCAATACAACAGGGTAGCAAAAAAGTTAGGGAGCCTGTCTTATCCCAATAAATCTAACTGTTGCTAATAGTCACTGTGGTCACTCTTTTCTGTTTTTAATTTTACTATTTTACTTGCAAATAGAATGCAAAATAGGGAAATGCATATCCCTACAGAAAAGAAAAGTTTGTCATTCCTTGTCTTTCATAGGGCTAAGACATTAACAAAGCTGCAAAACAAAATTTCACATAAGTAGAAGTCTAACATATAGTCTCCCTCTCCTATCCTAATAATAAAGGGACACATATAAATACAGATTTTGGAAGCTTGGTCGCATTACAGAAATAAAACATATATCATAGCTTAGATTTGGCACCACAGGCACATATTGTGCCTACATCCACTGGAAAAGTAACATGTATACCTAGATGAAAGTTTTCCTATGTCCCACCCAGTCCTGCAGCCACTTGGTCCCAAGTAAACACACAGCGGCTTATATTAATGACAAACTACATAGCCTATGTTTTAGGCTTCTTGCTAGCTAGCTTTTCCATCTTAAATCAACCCATTTCTGTCAATATATATGTAACCACATGGCCATGGCATTACTGGTCTACTGGCATCTTGTTGCTCCTTGGACAGCAGGCTGGTGTCTCCTCCTCCTGTCTGTTTCTTTCCTACATTTCTGCTTGAATTTCCTTCCTGCCTCTAAGCTGGCTTGCCATAGACCAAAGCAGCTTATTTATTAACTAATGGGAACAACATATATTCACAACATACAGAAAGATATCCCACAGCAAAATACTGTCCAGTTGTTCCCAATATTATAACACGCCAATAGAGAGTTTGATATACCAGAGTGGTAGACATGGCAATGTAAAGATATTGGTAGATATCAGAGGAAAAAATCTAGATCTCTTGCTGATGGAAGAATGTTCCTATGAATTCAATGTTATGACTTTGTCATGAGGGAGTGGCAACAACTACTAGCATGACAAACACCAATCTGAAGAGAGATAATTTGAGAAAAGGAAGGATGGAGTTCAGATTTGGTTGTTATTAGTTTAATTTGAGATTCTTTAGAGACACTGAAGAGGAAATGTTAAGACATGAAGTAAAGATTACAGATTATCACAGATGAGATGGAAACATGGCTTATAGTGAATGTGAGAGATAATCTTAATTATAAAGAGTGTTGAATGAGTATGAAATGGGAATATAATCAGATGAGAACCATTTATACTTGAATATAATGTCTGTACCAGTCACATCCAAAGGTGGAAGGAAATCAGAGAGCATGATGGATGAAAGCGAGCACATTTTTAAAACTATGTCCACTGAATTAGTTTCAAAAGAGTCAAAAATCAGATGGAGACTAACAAGAGCCCATTTTCTTGAATAATGTGGACATTATTGTTGGCTTTAGAAAGATCCATCTTGGCAGAGTCAAAGTAAATGTAAGAGTATGTTTGGTAGGAAGTGGATTTGTGTACACAAACAGTCTTGTGTCAAATTGGAGTGGAACTACCATATTGGGTCATAGATGGAAATAGGTTGTGATAATGGGACAGTGGCTTGAGAAAATTGTAGGGGTCAAGGAGATTAGACAAACTTGTCTTGTTCCTGATTTTAACGGAATTGCTTCGAGTTTCTCTCATGTTGGCTATGGACTTTGCTGTAAACTATTTTACATTGAGGTATGATTCTTGTATCCCTAATCATCATGAAGGGAGGTTGGATTTGTCAAAGGCATTTTCTACATGTAATCAGATTATCATGTAGTTTTTGTCTTTCTATTTCAATTTGGTTCTATGTGTGTTGAACCATTCCCCCATCTATAGGATGAAGCCTACTTGGTCATGGTGAATGATCTTTTTGCTGTGTTTTGGATTCAGTTTACCACTATTTTACTGAAAATTTTTGCATATAAGTTAATTAGGGGACTTGTTCTGTAATTCTCTTTCTTTGTTGGGTCTTTTTTGTAGTTTGGGTATCAGGATAACAGTGGTCTCATAAAATGGATTGAGCAATGCTCCTTCTATTTATATTTTGGGAATAATTCAGGATTATTATCATTAACTCTTCTTTGAAGGTCTGGAGAATTCTGTTGCCTGGCTCTCTCTTCCTCTCTCTCTCTCTCTCTTCCTCTCTCTCTCTCTCTCTCTCTCTCTCTCTCTCTCTCTCTTGCACGCGCGCACGTGCGCTCTTTCTTCCTTTCTTTTTCTTTTTTTGCTTTTTTGGTTGGGAGACTTATAATCACTGTTTCTATTTCACTAGAGGTTACATGTCTGTTTAAATTGCTTATCTGATCTTGATTTAACTTATGTAAGTGGTATGCATATTAAGAAAATTACCTACATCTTCTTAGATTTTCCAATTTTACAGGATAAAGGTTTTTTAAAGTATGTCCTTATGAGTCTCTGAATTTCTTTGGGGTCTGTTGTTATGTCTCCCACTTTATTTCTGATTTTGCTAATTTGGGTATTCTCTCTCCACCTTTTAGTTAATTTTGATAAGGATCTGTCAGTCTTATTGATTTTCTCGAAGAACCGTATATTCACTTTAATACATTTTTGTATTGTTTTGCTTGTTTCTATTTCATTCATTTCAGACATGACTTTGATCATTTATTGTCATCTACTCCTTTTGTCTTCCATTTGTTCTAGAACTTTCAGTTGTGCTCTCAAGTGACTCATAAGATAGCTCTCCTTTTTTTTCTTTTTAAATGTAGGCACTTTGTGTTACAAACTTACCTATTTGAACTGCTTTTATTGTGTCCCATAAGTTTGAGTATGTTGTGTATTCATTTTCATTCAATTCAAGAAAGTCTTTGATTTATTTCTTGACCTATTTTTGTACTGTAGTAAGCTGTTCAGTTTCCATAACTGAGTTTGTAAGTTTCCTGTTGTTCTTGCTATTCAGCTTTAATCCATGGTGATCAGGTAGAATACAGAATATTATTTCAATTTTTTTTATCTGTTAAGATTTACTTTGTGTCTGAGTATGTGGTCAGTTTTGGAAAAGTTTCATGAGGTGCTGAGAAGAAGGGTATATTTTCTTGTATTTGGGTGAAATGCTCTGTAAATATTTATTAGGTCCATTTGGTTTATAACATCAGTTAGCTCCAACATTTTGCTTTTTAGTTTTTGTCTAACTGTCTGTTGGCAAGAGAGCATGTGAAGGTCAATATGTGATGTGATTTAAGTTGCAATAGTGTTTCTTTTATGAACTTGAAAGCCCTTATGTAGTTGGAGAGCTTCTCTCCAGATGCCACCAAGCCCCTGTGGTCCCATAACCCACATATAAAATAATCATTCAGACACTTATATTACTTATAAACTGTATGGCTGTAGCAGGCTTCTTGTTATCTACTTCTTTTATCTTAAATTAACCCATTTTTATTAATCTATACTTTGCCACTTGGCTCATAGCTTACCAGTAACTTACATCTTTCTTGTCATGGCAGCGGTTGGCAATGTCTCTCTGCTCCAGCCTTCCACCTCCCAGAATTCTATTCTCTCTTGTCCTGCCTATACTTCCTGCCTGGCTACTGGCCAAATAGCATTTTATTTATACAGAGCGATATACACAGCACTTCCCTTTTTCTTTTTTTTTTAAAGGAAGGTTTTTCATAATTCCAAGGAGGCTACCTAGAAAACATGACCCTAAGAAAGACACAGGGATTGCCCAATGACAGAGAAATGGATAAGATCTACATGAACAACTTGGACGTGAGTTGGGGTAATGAAGGACAAGTTTCAAGGGAAAGAGAGCTTAGGGGAGCAGGAGATCCCAGCTGGATCAAGAACAGAAAGGGAATAACAAGGAATAACAGACTATGATAAATGAAGACCACATGAGAATAGGAAGAAGCAAAATGCTAGAGAGGCCCTCAGAAATCTACAATGATACCTCCACTGTAGACTGCTGGCAATGGTCGAGAGAAAGCTCAAACTGACCTACTCTGGTGATTGGATGGCCAAACATCCTAACTGCCATGCTAGAACTCTCATCTGATAACTGATGGAAGTGGATGCAGAGATCCTCAGCCAGGCCCCAGATGGAGCTCCAGGAGTCCAATTGGCGAGAAAGAGGAGAGATTGTATGAGTGAGATTGTATGAGATGTATTGTTGGGGCCAAGATTGGAAAAAGCACAGGGACAAATAGCCAAACTAATGGAATCACATGAATTATGAACCAAAAGCTGTGGAGCCCCCAACTGGATCAGGCCTTCTGGATAAGTGAGACAACTGAATAGTTTGAACTGTTTGGGAGACACACAGGCAGTGGGACCCAGACCTCTCCTTAGCGCATGAGCTGGCTGTTTGGAACCTGGGGCTTATGCAGGACACTTTGCTTAGCCTGGAAGGAGGGGACTGGACTTGCCTGTACTGAATCTACCAGGTTGAGCTGAATCCCCAGGGGAGTCTTTGTCCTGGAGGAGATGAGAATGGGGGGGTGAGGGGTTGGGGGGATGGTGGGGGCAGGGGCAGGAGGGGGAGGACATGGGAACTCATGGCTGATATGTAAAATTAAAACACAAATATCTGTATAAAAATAAAATTCAAAAAAATAAAAAGTAAGGTTTTAACTTTTACATAGTAAAATTACATATAACAAAACAATTATCAAGCAAGAATTATAGTTACAATATCTAGTCTAATTGTTTTGGCAAAACTAAACAAAATATTCTACCTATCCTATATTTATGAGTCTAATGTTTTATATCTAACTTACATTTTATCATAACTAAGGAAAATTAAACCTATCTAGCTTCAACTACATCAAAGACCTCAGGAGGATATAATATTACCTGAGAAACAGGAGAAGGATGCAAGTAACTTTTGGGAGTCTTGCAGGGTAGACAGAGACAGCTGGCAGCCTGGACAGTCACCTAATGTTCCTTTGTAAGTTGGGGCATCTGTTTTCAGCCCACAGGGCTAGAGTCTTTTGGTCACTTTTCTTAGTGTCCTGTAGAATGTCTGGCAGTTTCCTCTGCAAAGCAGGAACCTGAAGGACCATTTTGTCAAGCAAAGTTCAGTGGTCACCTTTCTATGGTTCCTGTATGTCCATTTGATCAAGAAGTCCAGGCAAGAACAGTTTCTTGCCCAAATGGCTATTTTTGTCAAGGTGAAGATAAACTACACACACACACACACACACACACACACACACACACACACACAGACAGACATTGGAACACACAACTCTAGATGGTATATCTCCATCAAATTCCTTCCCTTAGGGGTAAATTTTCTCTACATTCAGAGAGATTTTTTTGAAAATATTTTTTCTTTTAATATTGAAATTGATTGACACAACCTTATATTAATGAGTCTTTTTCCATCAAAACTGCCATGAAAGTCCTTATGCCTTTTTTCATAGTTTGTCTAAACACATGGGGTCTGTGTTCAGATAATTCATTGATAACATTTCAGCACACTGATTTCCACAGGAAATGAAATTAGTTCTTTTTTTTTTAGACCTACCTGCTGTCACTATTTAGTTTGGGACATCTGTATTCTACTCCTCACTTGCCAAAGAATTCCTCCTCTGTCTTCCAGGGAAGCTTATTTTATCTTAATGACAGTAATTTCTTAATTTATTCTTGACTAAAAGCAATACAACAAAATGAAAAGGCCGTTGCCACTGGAGTTGGCTCTGTGTCCTTTTTCATTAACCAGATTAAAGTGGTGCTGTGAAGTGATCTGCAATTGCAGGGCATCATGCACACACTGTGGTTCCTGCCAGGATTAATCTCACCCTTCGAAGGTCTTCACCAAGCAGGTGACCTTCTTCCCACCAGTGCGTGTTAACACACCCTTGCTCCCAAGTCCCAAGGCCTGCAGGCACCTTAGTCTGTTGGAGCTTGGATCTAGGTTGTGCCTCTGATGACATCTACCTTAATTCTCTCAACTTTTCCATCAAGAAAAGTTTAAGATGGCAAAAGAAATAAAGATTACCAAAAGGCTAGGGTCACACTAGTTTCACTGATGTATCTCAACCCAGGAAATAATAGTTACTTAATGAATAATTTTCACACATTATACCACATGAATTTGAATTTGGGTTTTGTAGCCATTGTGATAACTATCAGGGATCCATGGGCCTTCATTTGCTTTGGACTCTTCACTGTATATGGTTAAGATAGACAAGAGTCTCTAGATTATCTCCATGGTCAGTGAAAATGTCTCTACTACCTGATTTGATCACAAACTTGAAAAAGCAATGTTGGGTCAAAAAATCTGGAGGTCATGTATACATATTTAATGTTTCATAATAATGTTTGTAGAGAGAGGTATAATCAATCAGAAAAGTACCTTTTTGTAAGAATAAGGACCTGAGTTCTATCCTCAAAACCCACATTGAGAGCTGGATGTGGTGGCATGCTTGCAATCCTGTCACTGGGGAGGCTGAGACAGGAAGATCCCTGAGGCTTATTGTCCAGCTACTCTGGACACATCTATCAGCCCCAAGTGGCAGTGAAAGATCCTGTCTCAAAAATTTTTAAAAAGTGATGGAAGTTGAAAAATGGCACTTGATTGTCCTATATTCCCTATACACACACACACACACACACACACACACACACACACACACACACACACACCCATACTCACAGGCACAATCAATTACAAAATACTTTTAAGGAAATGATAAGACTTTCACAGGAAATGAATACTTCATGAGTGGTTGGTTAGCTTCAGGCAGATAGACTCTGCTTATCTCTTTTGACTCCCTAAAGTGCAGACATTCAGCCTGCAGAACCAGGGCTTTTCCAAAGCATATGCAATTTCCAGTGTATTTTGATCGGCTTATGTAATGCTAAAGATTAACCAAACTTTAATTCATTTTTATTTAAAAACAATGCAGGCAGAGACAGAATTACCTAGAGGCAATAAGCATCACTTTGTTTCTTTTTTTTTCTTCTTCTTCTTAATTTGGGAATTAAATAAAACTTGGTTTTAAGCTAGATTTGAAAACTCAGCAGAAGTCAAAATAGGGACTTTTACAAAATCTGCTCTAGGAGGTAGGTCACTTTTTGTTGAAAGAAATTAAATTCCACCATTTGAGTGAAGGATTTCAGATTTGCTTCCATGATGCGGAAATGAAAACATTTTACAAAGGCTGCATCTCAATGTGGGTGAGTCACCAATCCATATCTGGCCTTCACCCATGCTTATGTCACACTGACACACTGGAATAAATCCCAGCTGGTCCCTGTCTCCTCTCTATGAGTATTTGTTCTTTGGTTTTTAACCTGAAAGCATTCCTCAGGGCTGGGCACAGGGCAGAGGGGCTTGAGAGAGCTGCTGTCATGATCTTAATTCATAGCAGAGGTGACTTAGAAGGTCAAATGCTACATAAACAATAAATGCTAGCCTCCATTTTGACTCCCAGTTTTCAAATCTACTTGTAGTAGGAAATTCTTCTGGAAGTCGTACCCTGCCCTTCCTGACTCCTGAAGAATCTGCGTGGGGGATTTAGCCAGATGGTAGGAACTTTTCTTGGCAGCTCAATCTCTTTTTACATTATCTCCCCTGACACCAGCCCAGTCCTTCATATCTCACTGTCAGAACAGTGTACTTGTGCAACCTCGCTCTCACTCCTTGGTTGAAATATAGAGCCATGTTTCTTACAGGATGGCCATGAGTCCACCAACATCACTGTCACATGGACTCCTTGGCCTCTCCTTAACTGAGGGAGAAACTCAGGGCTTTTAAGTTTTTGGAAACCATTTACACAATTTCATGCATTGTCTTCTACTGGCATACAGCATGTACCCTCTCCAGTGATTTTAAATCTGAGAATATACTTTAGCTAGAGAAATATAATGTATCCCAGAGGACACAGGTATCCTAAACAACTCCATATCACATAACTGAAACCCATATATGTGACAGCTAGTTTTAATTGTCAACTTGACACAATCGAGACTCACTTGAGAAGGGAGTCTCAGAGATAAACTGTCTACATTAGGTTGGTAGACAGGCATCTGTGGAAAAATTTTATTTTTCTCTCTTTAAGATTTATTTTATTTTTGTTTCTCTCTGAGTGTGTGCACATATGTGTGTATGTGTGTACATGTACGTGTACACATGCATATGCACTCACTTGTGAATGGATTACTTGTAGAGTCCAGAAGAGGGCAACAGATGCCCTGGAGTTGGAGTTAGTAGGCTGTTGTGAGTGCCTCTGACATGTGTGTTGAGAACACAACACTAGTATTCCAAAAGAGCAGTAAACATGGTTAACTGCTAAACCATTTCTAAAGCCAAATAAGAGATTTTCTTAATTAGGTTAATTGAGGTGGGAAAATATGTCCTGAATAGGGGTGATGCCTTTTCATGGACTGCACCCTGAACTAAATAAAAAGGAGAAAGGGAGATGAGCAGTGGTATGCGTATATTAATTAGTTGGGATGCAATTCAATTAGTGACGCAATGCAATTAGTGATTCAAATTCTAGAGACGTTGACTCTCTTAATGATGTATTGCAAACACGAAATGTGGGATAAATAAACCCTTTCTCCCTTAAGTTGCTTCTGTTGGAGTATTTAATCACAGCAATTGGAAAATAAACTAAGACATCATGCTCAGCAAACACACTTGAAGTGCTAAATGGTATTATTCATTAAAACATGGGACTCTTCTATTTTGCCCTAGATGCTTAGCTACCACTTTCAGCATCTTCATTTTTTTTTTTTTTTACTTTAAACTTTAATGCGCTGTATACATCATATTCTAGAATTCCATTACAAAGGGGGCCAGTCTTGCCTGTATTTGTTCTGTTCCTTTACCTATGGTGAAGGACTATAGTGTGACTGTTCCAGGTAACAACCAGCCTAACCACAGTGGCTGCATGGATGGAGGTTTTCATTAGCTGGTTGCTCATACTCCTGACTTCACTTTTAGGCACTTGGCTCTGGCTTGCTGTCCTCTACTAGAAACATAGTTAAAGAAACGATTACTGAAAAACACTGACCTTTCTACTGGAACTTGGATTTTATGAAGGAAAAGGCCAAGGAATATGAGAATTCTGTCTTTCTGCAAGTGGGAGGACTGGTAATATCAAATCCAGAGAATTTTAGAATAATTGGACCACTGCAACCAGGAGCATGGATTGGTGTCTTGTTAACAACAGATGTTAATTTTCTATGCTTCTGTACATCAGAGATGGAGTGTATAGAAACAGAGACTGGCATAGTCTGTGTTGGGAGGCATTCTCTTCCTGTTGCAGACTGTAGAGTCCTCACTGTGTTCTTACATGGTGGAAACAGAGGAAGAGATCTTGGTCATCCCTCATTCCTGCCACTGAACCTTCTCTACCACGATAGACTGTATCATCTTAAACTATGAACAGGTATAATCCATTCTCCTGTAAGTTGCTTCCTGTAAAATATTTAGTCACCACTACACAAAAGCAATAACACACTGCTGAAAGGAAAACACTGACTCTTTTGTGATTCACAGAAACCCTTCTGATTACCACCTCATCAGAGCTAGAGATTTCCTGTCTTTGATGGAGATATCTTTGAGACTCCTGTGCTGTAAGTTCCTAAAAGCCAACAATTGACCCATTATGTTTATTTTTCTGTCCCTTCCAAAACTTTCCTAAGACTCTACTTTCTCTATAATAAATATTATCCAAACTTTCAGCAGTATTTTTTTCTCTTTCCTGTTTAATATGTGTATTCTTTTTCATGAAATGTTATATTACTTTGAACTAGTAGACTTTGGGCTTCATGTCATATAGGAAGACTGGGATATGGAATGGCCCTGGTGTCTAGAAGCAGGATGGTCTGCATCTAGGTGAACCTGTGTAGATGTGGGCGCCTGGCCAATAGTTCAATTAAATCAGTTTTAGAATTGTCCCCATTAGTTACTTCACATGTGTGCTTGAAGAAACATCTGCATCATCCTATCAATATAAGTCAGTTCTGATTATGATACACATTGTATTGGTAAAATATCATGTTGTACACAAATTAATAGATGGTCTTATTAAATAAAAAACACAGAGCCAAATATGGGGGTGAAAGCTTTAGAGATTGGGGAATAGGAATAACCACTAGCCAACCTTACTTCTGAGGGTTCCAAATGTGAGCTATTTCCTGTCTTCCCACATCTTTGTATACCCTGCTTTTCTGCCCTCTCATTGGCTCTTAGCCCAGCAACCTCACTTCCTTGTCACTGCCTATCTGTACCGACTTCTAGGTCTCTATGGATTACTGGGATTAAAGGCATATGTCACCACACTTGGCTCTATTCCTAGTATGGCCTTGAATACACAGACACCTTGCCTGCCAAATGATCAGATTAAGGGTATGTGCTGCCTGACTTCGTTTAATTAAAATGGCTGGCATTTTCCCCTTGATCTCCAGGCATGCTTTGTTTATCAAAGCACAAACAAAGTATCACCACATCATATGTCATTTGGACTCACTGAGCAACTGGCTTTAGAAGTAGGGTTTCTTCTTCACATTTCAATTCTAGGCACATTAGTTCCAAAATGTCCTCTAAAATTCCCTGTCCAGGGGCAGACTGTTCCCTTAACTCTAACAGGAAGAAAAGAAAACAGCAAAGAGTCTGAGAACAAAACTATTATGCCCTGGAAAATAGCTATAAGATCAACTATTTTATCAGAAATTACTATTCTTTATCCTATGTTATAAAAATGTTCTCACTGGGAAACCACAAGCTCACCCATGGATAGAAAATCTTTCTGCCTGGGACTCTCTCAATTGATAACTCCAGCTGACTCCCTCAGCTACCTCAGTCAGTTTCTGCTGGATTCAAGGAGTCCCTGATTTGATAATGTTTTGCTGTCTCCTACTTGCTGCTTAATTTTTTAACTTTTACTTTCTATTCTATACATTCAATATATTTGCCGATTCAATATCCAAAGTATGATTGTTGTACATTATCATTCATACTATACAGAACTTAAGTCTTCATTGCTAAGGCTTCTGCCATTGTAAGACACAGACAAATCATCCACCTGTGTACTGTCTGTCTGACTTTGCCATAGAAAGTATCAGCATTATTTTTCCCAATAAATTTTATAATAGCTTGTCACACAGTTAATAGGTGGTTCTATTCTAAGGACTGGGTTCAGTTTTGGGGGGAATTTTGATCTATCAAATATCATTTTACTATTTCTATTTTCTATTAAGGTTAATATTCTTTTATGGCTAAAATACTTTCAAAATATTTTCATTAATTCTTTGAGGATCTGATAAAACATAATTTGACCATATTCAAGTCCTGCATTTCCCTTGACTCCTTCCAGGTCCACTCTCCCCCCACATTCCACTCACAACTATGGGGTGAGTGCTGAAAGCTATGCTTTTGGTTTATATTGAACTTCCCTTGAGTCTGAACTCAGCACTGAGCCTCAGTGAGCTCCTAAACTGCTTCTGAGGCAGTGTTAGGGTTCTCTAGGAGCTGACAAGGCCACAGGTTCTGACGAGTTCATGGTGGAGTATGTGGGTTGACGAGTGTGCAAAGGAAGCAGAGAGAGTTCCCTGACCCAGTATGTACTCGTTCACAGTATTTTATTCCATGTGTATGTTTCTCTGGGTTTACAGTCCCCATTTTAGTTGGAAAAGTATTCGTCATTTTCATTTTCTCAGAACAGTAGATGGAATGAAGTTCTCATCATATAGTTTGACATTTGCATATTAGTCAGATTTATGAATTCTTTTATTGTTTATATTTTAATTCTATGTATACATATGTGTCTGTGTATGGGAATATGCATGTGTGCGTACAATGCCCAGAGATTCCAGAGAGGACATTTGATATCCTGGAACTGGAGTTACAGGCAGCTGTGAACCAACCAACATGGGTAATAGGAAACAAACTCTGGTCCTCTGCAAGAACAGTATGTGCTCTTGACTGTTGAGCCATTTCCCCAATTTTTGGCATTATAACTTCTAAATTAAGGGAAAGATGAGCTCTGTTCAAATACTGCTACTGCTGCTGCTGGAAAGTGGCCTTAGGACCATGCCCTACTCTAGTACATATGAGGATCTTTGCATGACTCACAGATGCAGCAAGGCATGTTAGATTATGAATGACTTTGGAGTTCAAAATTGTATGCAGACACCAAGTATTATTATTTGAATAAATCTTCATAATTGTACCCAACTCTTGTCCCCTAAGACATCTTATTCATTAAATAAGTAAAATATTGTACCAATAAAAGCATAGGAGACTCCTTTGTCACATTAAAAATAATTATTCAAAACTACAAGAGTGAAATGACTTTTTATAATGGGCATCCCTTTCTTTTCCTGTGTATTTCTCAGCAGTGGACATTACATTTAGGGGGATAATTGGTCATGGATGAGCTATGGGTTAGTACAGAGAACTAGTGACAGACATGCTCAGCATGAGTATCCAAGAAACAGCATCTGTTTCCTTTTCTTTTACAGGTGTTCAGAGGCAGATGATGCTGTTTAAATTCTAATGTTTCCGCAGCACCTGCCTTGTGTGTCTGTTGTGCCCTGCCCTAAGCATCCTCCATCCACACCTGTCTCAGTGTTCCTCTTCCCTAAAGTGTGATAGGATGGATTTCTGAAGAGAGAGCATGGGGAAGTCGAGCATCCCCACTCTGACCAGCGAGGCTTCAGCACTATGCCTGCAGTCTAATTTCAGCCAGCTAAAGCTGCAGACACTCCCGGATCTCCCTTTCATCACAGTATCTCAGCACTGACAGCCTTCCATGACACCGTGTTTGGCACCACCAAGCCATATTTTTATGTTTTTGGTTTTTTTTTTTTTTTTTGGTATCCTCCTTCACAGTAGGGAATGAATATTTTTTAAAAAGATTTAACCTAATTAAATTTTAAATTTTAGTTCACTTTAAGGGGATGTGTGCATATTTGCGAAAGAACCTGAAACCTTTGTCTTATGAATACCATCTAAGGCAATGGAAAACTATGTTTTAGATAATATTTGAAAGCAAATCAAATGCCAAAAACTAAATAATTTATTCTACTGGCTAAGTTACCTAGGATCCCCTTTTGGAAGGACTTCAAGTAGGCATAAGATTAATCTCTTGGTTCATAGAAGCTCTAAGCTGTTGGACTGAGAACACATGCAGAAAGAATTGGGTAGAGGTAGTGCCCTGGCCATAGCTGGAATCTTTGCTGCAAATTTACTGGGAGAAACAGCTCCAAGACATTTGGTCTCTATTTATTTAAAATATTTTATCAGTTTGAAAATTTCATGTAATGTATCCACCCCCTTTAACCATGCCCATCCAACTTTGTGTGGTCCTTGGTTTTGCTTAGTTTTGTCAACAAAACAAAACAAAACAAAACACAGAGTCTATTTTGTGTCATCCATACATTCTTGGATGTGTGGCCTTCTACAGGACCTTGGTCAAGTAACCTACATGGGGTCACACCCTTATAGTAAGCTGGCTTGTTTTCTCTCAGCAGCTATCAAATGCCAATGATCCTCTGGTCAGGTGGCATTTCCTGCCCATCTCCCTTCTCCATGCTGGAATTTGGTCTGACTTGGACTTTTCTATGTATGCTGGGTAACTGCTGTGAGTGATATGTGCAGTTATTGTGTTGTGTCCAGAAGATACAGTTTCAGAGTCATCTACTATCTCTGGCTGTAGATTTTTTAAAACTATTTGGGGTCCTGCTACCTAGCTCCCAAATACATACATGGTTACTTGTTCTTATTTATGAGAGCCTGGCCTTCGCTTGGCTTGTTTCGAGCCACCTTTTCTAAATGAAATTATATTGTTTCTCTTTAACTATGTTTTGTCTCTAGGCTTTTACCTTTCTTTATTCTATACATCCTTCTTTCCTTCTGATTCGATGGCTGGCTGTGTGGCTTGGTGGATGATCCCTGGTATCCTCTCTCCTTTTTCTTTCCCCACTCCTCCCTCTTCTCAAGCCTAAATTTCTCCTTCTATTTATCTTCCCTGTCTGGCAGCCCTGCCTATTCCTCTCTTGATTAGCTCTTTATTAGACCAAACAAGTGTTTTAGGCAGGCAAAGTAACACAGTTTTTTCAGAGTTAGACAAATGAAACATAAAAGAATGCAACACATTTTTGAATCATTAAACACATATTCTACAGCATAAATGAATGTAACTCATCTTAAAGTAATATTTCACGGCCCTGTGAGAAGGCTCCCCTTTTCCAAGACTGCAGGCAGATCCTGCAGTCTCCACACCCTGCTCCCAAACCCATTCACCCGAGACCCCAGCCACTTCCTGAGAATCAGAGACCAGCTCCCAGGTTCCATCCTGCCCTGGAACTCACACCTGGACCACAGGTGAGTGCCTGAGGTCACACCCAGAGAGGCCCGCACCTGGGTCACAGCCCTGGGCACCAAGCACTCCAGAGAAGACATGCCCAACTGGGCCCCAGGTTCTGGCCATAAGGCAGGACCCCCCATCACCATCGGGTAGGTTCCCCCACTCCAAGACCCTCTGGTGAACCCTACAACCTCTATGCCCTGCACCCACACACATCTGCAGGAGACCCAGCCACTACCTGAGACTTAGAAACCAGCCCCCAGCTTCCATCCTGCCCCAGAACTCCCATCTGGACCAGAGGTGAGTGCCTGGGGTTGTAGTCAGACAGGCAACCACCTCTGGGTCGTACCCATGGGCACCAGGCATCCCTGGAGGACCTGCCCAACTTGGCCCCAGTTTCTGGCCATTCATCAGGCCCTGCAGGAAGGCTCCACTTTTCTAAGACTACAGGCAGACCCTGCAGTCGCAACACCCTGCCCCCACACCCATTTGCCTGAGAACCCAGCCACTTCCTGAGACTCAGAGACCAGCCCCCAGCTCCCATCCATCCTGGAACTCCCATCTGGACCAGAGAGCCCCCAGCTACCATGCGCCCTGGAACTCCCATCTGTACCAGAGATTCCATCCTGTCCCAGAACTCCCATCTGGGCAAGAAGAGCTCCCATCTGGACAAGATAAGGAGACTACAGGGACTTCCTGAGACTCAGAGTCCAGCCCCCAGTTCCTATCCAGCCAGCACTCTCGTCTGGACCAGAGCTCCCATCTGGCCCAGAGCTTCCATCTGGACCAGAGAGAGGCTCCCAAAATCTGTCAGCTCTGTCTGGACCAAGTACACTGATAAGACCAAGAACGAACCCACAAGGAGAAGGGCAGACATCAAGGCAGAAGTACATACAACAAAATAAAGAGCAATACAACATCACCAGAACATAGCCCTTCTCCAACAGCTAGACCTGAACATCATGGAATGGAAGAAGAAGAAAAAAACAACCTTATAAGTAACATCACGAAGAGGCTAGAGCCTTATATAAAAGAAATCAAAAATAAAGTGGAGGAACAGACAAACAAAAAAATGGGAAGAACACTATAAAAACCTAGAGGAAAGGATAATTAAAGCAGAAGAAAACAATATGTCCCTGAAAGAAAATCATGAAAAAGCAAGGAAAACAGTCCAAGACCTGAAGAGGGAAATAGAAAAAATGAAGACCCTAGCAGAAGGAATGCTGGAAATAGAAATTCTGAGTAAACAAACAGGAACTTCAGATGCAAGTATAGCCAATAGAATGCAAGAGATGGAAGAGAGGATCTCTGGTGTTGAAGATACGTTAGAAGAAATAGATTCATCAGTCAAAGAAAACACTAAAACCAACAAAGTCATGACAAAAAATGTCCAAGAAATTTGGGACACCATAAAAAGACCAAACCTACAAATAAGAGAGATAGAGGAAGGAGAAGAATACCAACTCAAAGGCACAGAAAATATATTTAACAAGATCATAGAAGAAAACTTTCCCAACTTAAAGAAGGAAATGCCTATGAAGATACAAGAAGCCTATAGAACACCAAACAGACTAGACCCCCCCCCCAATTCCCCTCGCCACATAATAATTAACCAACTAAACCTACAGAATAAAGAAAAAATATTAAGGGCAGCAAAGGAAAAAGGCCAAGTGAGTTATAAAGGCAAAGACATCAGAATAACACCTGATTTATCGATGGAGACTTTGAAAGCCAGAATGATCTGGACAGATATAATGAAGACACTAAGAAACCATGGATGCCAGCCCAGACTAATATACCCAGCAAAACTTTCAATCATCATAGATGGAGTGAACAAGACCTTCCAAGACAAAACCAGATTTAAACAATACTTATCCACAAACCCAGCCCTACAGAAAGCACTAGAAGTAAAATTCCAACCTAAGGAAGGCAGATACACCCATGAAAACACAGGCAATAGATAACACCACAGCAGTAAACCCCAAAGAAGAGAAGTACACACACACTACCACCAAAAAATAAAAATAACAACAGGAATGAACAATCACTGGTCATTAATATCCCTTATTATCAATGGACTTAATTCACCTATAAAAAGACACAGACTAACAGAATGGATATAAAAACAGGACCCATCTTTCTGCGGCATACAAGAAACACACCTCAAATTCAAAGACAGACACCTCCTAAGAATAAAAGGCTGGGAAACGGCATTCCAATCAAATGGTCTTAAGAAGCAAGTTGGTATAGCCATCCTAATATCCAGCAAAATAGACTTCAAACTAAAATCAATCAAAAGAGGTGATGAAGAAGATTACATACACATCGCAGGAAAGATCCACCAAGATGAAGTCTCAACTCTGAACATTTATGCCCCAAACACAAGGGCACCCACATATGTACAAGAAACATTACTAAAGCTCAAATCACATAGTGGGAGACTTCAACAACCCACTTTTACCTCTGGACAGATTGGCCAAATTGAAACTTAACAGAGACATAATGGACTTAACTGATGTTTTGGCTCAAATGGACTTAATTGATATCTACAGAACATTCCACCCAAACAGAAAAGAATATACCTTCTTCTCAGCACCCCATGGAACCTTCTTTTAAATAGACCACATACTTGGCCACAAAGCAAATCTCAACAGATATAAAATAATTGGAATAACCTGTGTTCTATCAGACCACCATGGTTTATATTCCTTAATATTGTAACTGTAATTCTTGCTTGATAATTGTTTTGTTATATGTAATTTTACTATGTAAAAGTTAAAACCTTCCTTTAGAAAAAAAAAGGGGGAAGTGCTATGGATATCGCTCTGTATAAATAAAATGCTGTTTGGCCAGTGGTCAGGCAGGAAGTATAGGCGGGACAAGAGAGAAGAGAATTCTGGGAAATAGAGGCTGGGATGGAGAGAGACTGCCAGCTGCTGCCATGACAAGCAACAGGTAAAGACACCAGTAAGCCACAAGCTACGTGGCGAAGTATAGATTAATAAAAATGGGTTAATTTAAGATAGAAGAAATAGATAACAAGAAACCTGCCACAGCCATACATTTTATAAACAATGTTAGTTTCTGTGTGTTTACTTGGTTGATTCTGAGTGTCTATGGGCCTGGCGGGTGAAAGAGCTTTGTCCTGACTGTGGGCCAGGAAGGAAAATATCTCCCCACCATGCAAGGTCTAGTATTATTTTGGAGACTTCAATGGTTACCTGATAACACCTGTGTTTGTTGGTATCAACCAATGCCTTCAGGTTCATTCTTTCAGTAATTTGATGGCCAAAGAGGGGAACACATAAGTATCCCTTTAAAATATGGTCATTCCTGTCAGACTGGCTGCTTACAGAAGGACAAACCTTCTTCATCCTGTTGTATTAATTGTAGTGCTGGTATGGCAGCAAACTGTCCTTAGGACCCACACAAGGATTATGTCCATGAAGACTGTGATTATTAAAGACAAAAGGCCTATAGTTAATGAGTTTATATAAGTAACTTATAAATTACATAATATATATATGTGCTTCAATTTCCTGTAACAGTCTATCACCTATTTTCAAACTGACTCAGCTTCCCACATGTTCTGAAGGCATTACTTAGTTGGTCAATATGCTTGATATTTTACTTTAAGACCCCGCAGAATATGACAGTGTGGTAGGAACACTTACTGAAGTGATGTCTTCATCACTAGCTTTCAACCAGTGTTGTTGACAATCCTTGCAGCCTGAGATTTCTGGAATGGTGACTCATACTGGTTTGGCTTCTCATTGGTATTTCCTGTATTTCCTTCAATCTCCAGTGCTGTGATCTAGGACAAAGACTTGTTTTCCTGGTGAGCATTTCTTTCTTTCACTTGCCCTTCAAGTGTTGACTCTGTTGCATGCATACCCAGACAGACCTTTCTCTTCTTATCCATTCTTTATTTTGTTCAGCTAACAGTGTTCTTATTTTGCTGTAGTGAATCACCCCAAAACTCAAAAATCCATTTTCATTGTTCCTGAGGCACTAAGTCATCTAGAAAATCTCTTGATAGACAGAACACATGGGAGCTAAGCTACCATTTGTTTAGCTTGCAACACAGGGAAATCTTCCAGAACAGAAAAGAAAGGTGTGTGTGTGTGTGTGTGTGTGTGTGTGTGCGTGCGTGCGTGCGTGCGTGTGTGTGTGTGTGTGTGTGTGTGTGTGCGCGTGTATGTTGTATATGTATCAGGATGTCTTCCTCAATCACTTTTCCACCATTTTTTTGAGGAAGGTTTCTCACTGGATTAGGAGCTTGCTCTTCCAGCTGGCCAGTGAACCTCTAAGATCTGCCTGTTTCCAACTCCAAGCATACAGAAGTATGCTGCAATGTTTGGCTTTCAGATGGGTTCTGGGTATCAAAACTTAGGTGCCTACACTCATACAGCAAAAATTTGACTCATTGAGCTACCTCCCCAGATACCTACTCCTAGGAACAGAAATATCTAAAGAAAAAAATGTAACAAGGAAGTAGACAAAAATGTCTCTGCTCTACACACACACACACACACACACACACACACACACACACACACACACACATTGGTGATGCCAGAGAGCATTATGGTCCTGTGTCAACAATCAGCTAGGTCATTTGTACCATATACTATCCTGCAGAAGAAGGCATGTCTAGTCTAGGTAGAGCTGAACAGCTCAAATGAAGATAGCTGTGAATACAGCCATGGTGGAGAGGGAGATACAGAGGTTGATTTTGAAGCATAAGAACTGAGACTTCCATACCGGAGTGTAGTGGTAAAGTGACATGCCTAGATATGAAAGACTAATAAACAGAATATGAATAGAAAGATCTAGTTAAGCAGATAAGGCTTAAGTATAGTTATCTACATCTCAGGTTATGTGCTAAGTACTGAGAAAAGTCTCACATGTCTGATAGTATCTAGATATTTCCTTTTTCAGTGTGAGTGTGTGTTTGGGTGTGGGTGTACACAGTTAAGCGGCAGTTGTCGGCCAGAGGACACCCTTGGATGTCTCTATCAAAGACGTGGGACTGGCTGGGCAGTAGTGGCACACGCCTTTAATCCCAGCACTTGGGAGGCAGAGCCAGGTGGATCTCTGTGAGTTCCAGGCCAGCCTGGGCTACCGAGTGAGTTACAGGAAAAGGCACAAAGCTATACAGAGAAACCCTGTCTCAAAAAACCAAAAAAAAAGGAAAAAAAATAAAAGACCTGGAACTCAGCAACAGGCTAAACTGGCTGTCCAGTGATCCCCAGGTCTCCTCCTCACTCTGCTTCTCTAGTGCTGGGATTATGAGCTAAACTATCATACCTGTTTTTTGTTTTTTGTTTTGTCTTGTTTCACCAGTTCCAATGATAAAACTCAAGTCCTTTTGCTTATAAGGCCAGCACTTTAGTGGCTGAGCTATCTCCCCAGTCTACAGATACAGTATTGTACTTCTTTTCCAATGGGGAAACCAATGTACCACAACGTTGAACAGTTTACCCACAGACACACAGCTAGGAAGTAGTGAGCTTTTGGGGGTGTGATTTGCTTGTTAGATCCTGCTTAGTTTTTGACCGGCTGAGTCTCCTCCAGCGATGTCTCGAGACAAACCCTTTCTCATCTGTGTTGAGTCTGACTTCCGCATGGTGGCAGTTAGCGCTCTTGGCTTGTTTTCCTCTTTTCTCTCCCAGTTATTATTAAGCTGTGACGCTGGGTAATTGAGGAGGTGCCATTGATGATCAGTCTACTCTCACTTTCAGTCCAGAGCCAATCTGAATGAGACTGATGATGAGTTTAGTTATTTTGGTGAAATTATTAAAAAAGATTTTTTTGAACACAATAGAGCAGCTGCACATCTAAACTCACTACAGTTATGACAGCATGCACAAGACCCATGCAAGCTCAACCCAGATAAAATTCAAATATGTAGAAAGGCCCATCCGTAGCTGAGAAGCTATTGGCAGTTGAGAGCTGCTGGGAGGGGAAGAGTCGGTTTTCTTTAGGAGTATTGCCCTTGGTGGGTTGACCCCACTCCAGTGGATGCCCACACACTCTACAAGGTATGGACACCTCAAATTGGACTTTATGGATTTTTTTTCTTTTTACAAAGGACACAAACTTGCAAGTAGGGAAGGGGCATGGATCCTGGAGGAATTAGGATAGGGTGTGTTTAGGACCAACATACATTGTATGAAAATCTCAAAGTGCTAATATAATAAATAAATAATAAAAAAAGAATGTGCATCACTCCCTTCCCTTGTGGTCATACCTGTTTCTCTGTGCATGTGTGTGGGGGCGTGATGCTTCTTTGTTTCTTTTCCTTTAACAAAAGCCAGAGAACGACGTTGTCCTGGGCCAGCCTGTGCTGTGTGGTAGCTGGCATTTCACAGCCTGACACCCCTGTGACAAGGGCTATAGGACCTCTAGCTGCGACTGTCGCAGTGGAGAGATTTGGCGTCCTCTACACAGAGTTATTTGACATTTTCTTTAATTCTTCGCAGCAACCAGAAAAAAAAAATCCTTGGAATGCCATGAATGTCTTCCAAAACCAGAAATCCGAGAAACAGTTTCTCTCAGAAAGCCCCAGAAGGCTCATTGTGGTCATCAGTCAGCTGACAGCCTGCTGTATGGCGACACTCTGTGAACTGGCCCTCTGTGCTGCCCACGCACGTTTTATTCCACGCTCCCTGGCAATCCTGCTAATTAACCCAAATCTATTTTAAGTACATTATGAAGACTATCCCTACTTTGGTAGTAAGATGTCTTGATTTCTGCATGTGTCATGCTAAGGAGATGCCAAGGACCAGAAGACAATTATGCCTCCCCATTGCTTCCTGAATAGGACTTGAGGAGAAAGGAAAGATCATAGCCATTCTATTGAAAGAGCAATGAGCATGCAGCTAAGATGGACAAAGAAAAATTTCCTCCATCCATACATCATTCCTGAGTCAGGTGGGGTATGGGTAACAAATGTCCTTCAACCTAAGGACACCACCAATTTGAGGGCCTTGTGCAAAACCATTCACTACCCAGAGGAAGGTTAAGGAGTGTTTGGGGAAGAAGCAGAGGCAGCCAGGGAGAGATAGTGCTTCTAAAAGGCAGTAATTTGACTCAGGGAGATGCTGCCATCCCTTTGAGGGAGTTAAATTAAGAGCTGTATTTACAGAATCTCCTAGGTATGGGGCCTTCTGAAAGGAAAATGAACTGGCTTTGCTTCTGAACAGAGTGGAAGGCATTAATCAGAACTGCCTTGAATTGATGGCAAAATCCATTTTTAACTGCTTGTTACTCTAAACCTGTGTCAGCCTCCAGCATGGCAAGTGGCCTGTAGTGTTCTGATGGCCTGCTGACTAACAATGAGGGCTGGTAGCTCTCTGCTTCTCAACCTCTCCAGCCCTCTCTCTACATATCTGCAGCCGCTCAGTGTGTGTGGGGTCCTCAATTCAGGTGCTGTAGCTCAAGCTCTGGATAGAACTACAAGCAACATATTGACAATAATGTGATTAAATCTATGTTCCATTAAGCAACTGAGGCTGGAGAGATGGCTCAGTGGTTAAGGGCACTGACTGTTCTTGGGAGGAACTGGGTTCAGTTGCCAGCACTTACTTGGTGGCTCCCAACCATCTGTACCTTAGTCCCAGGGGATCCAATGCCTTCTTCTGGCCTCCATAGGTTCTGTAGACATGGGCTTCCCATAGATACATGCAAGCAGAAATTCACACACATACAATAAAATAAATAAAAAAATAAAAAGAAATGAATCATTTATGATGTCTACTTTAGAGAAAGCGGGCTTCTGATAAGACATGGACTGGCTGTTGAACACCCTAGACTTCTTCAAATAAACAGCTTTTGTAAAATATAGTATCTTTTATTTATTCCTAGAGGATTGCATACAAACATACAATGTATTTCAAACATACTCACTACCCCACTCTTCCACTCCAACCCCTCCTTGGCGCTCTTCCCAACTTCATGCTTTCCTTTTCCCCACTTATAATCTACAGAGTGTAATTAGTGCTTGCATGTTCTCGTGGATGTGGGGCATTCTAGTGGACCATGGTCAACCTACAGGGTGCTACATGGCTAAAGAAAACTGAGCTCTCCCCTTGCTAGTAGCCATCAGTTGTCACTAGTGCCTCAGCTCTGGGTGGGTGCTCGTGTGCCCTTCCCCAATCCATGCTGGAGTGGTGACTGGCTGATCCTATGTATGTAACTACAGCTGCTGTGAGTTCATAGATGTAGGGATCCTGTCCTGTCCAAAAGACAGTTTCTCTCTAGTCCTTCCTGCTAGCTTTTCATCTTACTAAAGATGCCTCATCATTCTTAATTGCCCTCTCCTCTGTAAAATATCTGTAAACCAGCACAGCAACACCAACTCTCCTTGTAGAGACTGCTGAGTGGTGATGCATAGAGCCATCTTTATCCATCCCTCAGCCTAGGGTAGGTATGGAGTCCGACGCCAATAGCCTCATCTTTCCCTCAGGTGTGAATCACACTCTTTCCAGGAAAATCTATTTATAAAAGAGGACCTAGTGGAAACCATTCTTTCTTTAACATTCACCTTAAATTTGGCCTTTTGGGTACCATGCCTGCTCATAGAGGGCCCTGCCTTCCACCTTGTAATGGATAACACTGGGTCATGGGCAAGCTACCCGAGGCCACACTCCTAAAGAAAGTGACTCTACTCCCTCAGCAGCCTTAAACTGTCAATGGCTCCTAAAGAAGGGGTGTGGTACTAGAAACCTCTCCTCCCTCCATGTGTTATTCATCCCAGTTTTCCCATTAGATGACTCATTTTAATATTCCCTTTATTATAGATGGAGATCAAAGTCATAGAGGGCCTACCAGGAGGGACAGAGTTGTAACCTGAATCAATGCAGCCCTCTTGAGAGACTTCCCTTTTCATATCTATTGCACACCTTCTCGAAAGTTTGCTTACCATCATCCCCCAAAATCAACCAAACCAAACTAGTGGGAACTCATGAACTTTAGACCAATATCTGTGGAGCCTCCCTGGGACTGGAGGAGGCCCTCTGCATAAGCAAGACAGTTGTGTAGCTTGATGCTTAAGGGGTCCCCTGGAAGTAGGATCAGGATCCATCCCTGGTGCATGCACTGGCTTTTTGGAGACCACTACCTATGGTGGGACACCATGTACAGCCTTGATGCAAGGGGAGGGGAGGGGCTCTGATCTGCCTTTACTGAATGGACCAGAATGCTGATTCCCCATTAGAGACCTTTCCTGGTTGGAGAGGGGAATGGGGAGTAGGTTGAGATGGGGAGGGCTGGAAGAGTGGGACATGGGAAGATAGGGGAATCTGTAGTTGGTATGTAAAATGAAAATTCCTTAATAAAAAAGTAACAATGAAGAAAAATCCTTTATTATTTTCTTCCCATATATTCCCACTCTTCTTAAGGAGGTCTAACAAACATCTGTAAGAATTTTCGTTTCTTCAAAGCCCATTCTGCTTGGCACTGCCCTCATCTTCTGGAAAAGGGGAAGAAGATGTATTGATAGTGTTCTGTCCCTTTGGTCCTTGATCCCAGGACAGGACTCAGAAGGCATAAAAACAACCTCAGGGTCTTAAAACTCATGTTAGGATGGTAAAATTAGAGTGGTAAAAATTGCTCTTACACTGGGACTCTCAGCAACTTCTTTCAGTGGCATATTCACAAATCCTGGGAAATGTTGTTTGCTGAGATGGAGAAAAGGAGAGTTTTACAGCTAAGTAACTCAGTGCTCATGTCACAGAACAGAACTTATCCAAAGCTTATCTAAATCCGCATGGGGTCAGCAAACTCATTGCAAGGTCTGGTCTCCAGAGAGTCCAGTAATTGGTGACTTTGGCTGGATCTGAAACAGTCAGAGAGAGAGCTCAGCTCCCGGCAGCCACCTGTTATTAAATCCTATATGCTACAGGTTCTTTGTCAAAATAGCCTGATGGTGTAAAAAGAATTTGCCTTAGAAGAGAATTTGGGATTTGTGTAATGAAAGAGAGAGACTAAGAGACTCTTTGGGGCAATAGTCATAGCTCAGCAAACCCTCTTATTTCCTGACCTGTTAAATATATATCAATAACTGCTCCAACAGTTATTGATAGTAACCATGGAATGATAGTATTAATATAACCTATTATAATCAGTAGATTGTACTAATATAATAATAGCATTAAAGGATAAAATGTTTATTTAATAAAATAATGTTAATTCATTTTATTTATTTATTGTGTGGGCATATTGCATTTGTATTCTTGTTAGCATGCAAGTGCACATGCTTGTACTGTATGCTGGTGGAGGACAAAGGAATGCCCTGAGTGCTGTTTCTCACATTTTATTTTCACATCTATCTATGTCTACATCTATACCTATATCTATATCTATCTATCTATCTATCTATCATCTATCTGTCTGTCTGTCTATCTATCATCTATCTATCTATCATCTATCTATCTATTTATCATCTATCATCTATATCTACCTATCTATCTATCTATCACCTATCTATCTATCTATCTATCTATCATCTATCTATCTATCTATCTATCTATCTATCTATCATCTATCATCTATTTTTCTATCTATCATCTATCTATCATCTATCTATCTATCTATCTATCATCTATCTATCTATCTATCTATCTATCTATCTATCTATCTATCTATCTATACTTATATCACCTAAATCTATACCTACTCATACTCATATCTATCTCTATATCATCTCTATCTCTGTCATCTCTATATATCTATGTATATACCATTTATATCTATCTATCTCATCTATATCTATGCCTACTTATCTTCTTTTTTGCAACAGGGTCTCTTAATCTCTTTGTGCAAGGATCTGCCTGCCTTTGCCTCTTTAGTACAGGGGTTACAAACATGTCTCCATCCCTGTTTTGTACTTAGGTCTTTGAGCTTGAAGACAAACACTTTATCAACATAGACATCTCTCCAACACATGGAGAATGTCTTATATGCATCTCCAATAGCACTCTTATTCTGTCAATGCATGTTAACCAGCTAAGAACAACAGGTATTAATCATACAGTGCATCTGTGAATTCAAGACCTTTTTGAAACGGAGAGTAAAATAAATGACTGAAAAAGGGACTTGTTATTCCAGGAGAGGCTGAGGTCTGAGGTCAATATTTCTTCTGCTTCTGTTTTTCTTTGGGAGCAAAGAATTAAATTTCCTTTGTTGGAAGTGTACACTGACCTATCCTTTTCTTCTTAGTGGTGGTTGGAACAATTATTTTTCTTACTTTTTAAAAGATTTAGTGTGTGTGTGTGTGTGTGTGTGTGTGTGTGTGTGTGTGTGCGTGTGTGTGTTGAGCACATGTGTTGAGGGGTCTGTAGTGGCCAGAAGAGGGTATAGGATCCCCTTGGAACTAGAATTACAGACCACTTTTGAACTACCAGATGCAGATGCTGGGAATTGATCTTCTGGAAGAGCAGCACATGTTCCTAACTGCTGAGCCATCTTTCCAGACACTTGGCTATCGTTCATATGACAGACTTTTTAAGTGGCTTACTCTGGTGCTCATGTCAGTGTATTTTATCCTGCTACATGTATTAACATGCAGGAACTCATAGCAGTGTGCAAACATTAATTCACCAAGTGTGTGTATGTAAGAATTACTGCCCTGGTTCTCTCACAGAGATGCAGTAACTGTCCTCAGATTTTATTGGCATTTTAAAGTATAGACATGAGTAGTCATTGAAAATTTGCATCTATGTGTAATTTCTTACTTTATTGGGATGTTTTCTCTTTAGTGTAAAATTAAATTGTTCTTTTCAAGCAGTTCCTGTTTAAAGTGGCAAATTAATTTCAGATTGCTTATACCGAGTAGAGTTTTAAGTGTAACTTTTCTGCATAAATTTGCTTAGTTAAATCACATCTTTATACTTAGACACAGAGTATGCATCATTTTAATTAGATTACTTTCAGATTACTATAACATATCAACTTCTTGGTAATTTACCCCATGTCTTACTACAATGTAGAGGGTATAGTGCTGTCAAAGACTACACCCTTGGCCATGAGGTACAGCTTACATATCACTTTGTCATTTGGGACAAAGGTGGAGATAGGAACTACAGGCTAATGGCTCATCTTTAAATGAGTATTTTTATGAAGGGATAGGAAAAGTAACTTTAAGGACCATTGTACTTTGAAGAGGTGTATCTCAATGGAGAAAGAGGAGCAGCTCACCGCTAAAATAAAGCATGCAGCACAAGATCCCAGGATGCTTTTGTCACATGTTGGTGCTTAGTTGTGTGTGAGAGAATTGAATAAAATCCCCAAGTCTGACTAAGAAAATTAAGCTGGTAATCTAATCTAACGCAGGTACAGTCATCTAAATAAGTATGCTGGAAAGTTAATTTTCATTCTGCTGGTTTAGTAACTTTCCAGGCAGGATGGTTTACTCAGGTCCCTGGACGAGACAATGAGAGCAAGTGATTCATTTCCACAGCACCAGGATGAGCCTGCATGATATGATGCTCCTTTGGAAGAGAATATTGCACAAAATGGGCTTTTATGGTGTTGCTAAGTAATGCTTCTTCTCAGACATCCTCTATTCAGATCTTATCTAATGATGTCTTCAGTCTCAAGATGTCTGCTGGACCCTTAATAAATGGACCAGGTATATATTGTTTTCCTTTCCAAAATACAGCTTATGAAGGTAGAATGCCCTGGGCCTGTGGTGATATGGTCACACGGTGTTTTTTCCTGATTTTTTAAAAAAATGTATTATTATTATTATTTATTTATTTTTTGTTTTTTTGAGACAGGGTTTCTCTGTATAGTTTTGTGCCTTTCCTGGATCTTGCTCAGAAGACCAGGCTGGCCTTGAACTCACAAAGACCCACCTGCCTCTGCCTCCCGAGTGCTGGGATTAAAGGCGTGCGCCACCACTGCCCGGTGTTCTGATTATTTTTATAGTAACGTTATACAAACTCTTTTATTATTTACCCTTGAACTGTTTTAGCATCAACACTTTCACTTTTCCGGCAGTCTTGGTGTAGCAGAGGGAGCTAATCCTTCACAAGAAGAAGACAATTTTGTGTGTGTAACAAAAATAAGGTAGACCGTCGTATTGATGGAAGCACAGGTCATCCCATCTGTGCAGAGATGGTCTGCAGTCACTCCCTCATCATCACTCTGTCATCTTGTGACAAAGCTGATGCCATCTCTTTCTTCCAGGTTTTGATTGTGTGTATGTGTGTGTGTGTGTGTGTGTGTGTGTGTGTGTGTGTGTGTGTGCATATGCAGCTACCACTGGTAAACCTCACATTTTCTTCTTTAGGGACACTTCCCTTGTTTTTACTTTTGGAGACCCCCTCTCATGTGCCTTGGAGCATGCCAATTCAAAAGGCTGGCTGGAGTTTTGAAAGGAATTACATTGAGTCTGTAGACTGTGTTGGGTAGAATTAACATAGTAAAGATGTTAATCCTACTGGTCCATGAGCATCTTCTGATAAATTCTTTAGTTTCTTTCTTCAGCGTCTTAAAGATTTATCACACAAATCTTTCATTTTACCTCCAAGATACTTTATATTACTTGAGGTTATTGCAAAAGGTTTCTGTTTCCCTGATTTCTTTCTCAGTCTGTTTGTCATTTGTATATAGGAGGGCTACTGACTTTTATAAGTTGATTTTGTAACTAGCCGTATTGCTGAAAGCGTTTATCAGCTGTAAGAGTTTTTCTGGTGATTTTTTGGGTCAATTATGTATACTATCATATCATCTGCAAAGAACGATACTTTGACTTCTTCCTTTCCAATTTTGTATCCATTTGATCTTCTTGCTGTCTTTTTTACTCTAGCTCAGAGTTCAAGTACTATATTGATTAGGTATAGAGAGATTGGACAACCTTGTCTTCTTCCTTATTTTAGTGGAATTGCTTAGAGTTTCTCTTCATTTAAGTTGATGCTGGCTTGTTGAAAAATTCGTGTATTATGTTGAGGTATGTCCCTAATTTCTTGAGGACTTTTTCATGAAGGCTTTTGGATTTTGTCAGAGGCCTTTTCTGCATCTAATGAGATCATGCATTTTTTTAATTTTAGTTTGTTTATATGGTAGATTACATTGACTGATTTTTTTTTTTATGTTGAGCCATCCCTGCATCACTGCGTTGAAGTCTCCTTGATTATGGTGAAAGATCTTTTTGCTATGTTCTTGGACTTGGTTTTTAAGTATTTTATTGAAAAATTTGCATTTATGTTCATAGGGGAATTGATCTATAATTCTCTTTCTTTGTTAAGTATTTGTTTGGTTTTGGTATCAGGGTAACAGGCCTCATAAAGTGAATTGAGCAGTGTTCCTTCTGTTTCTATTTTGTAGAATAATTTGAGGAGTATTGGCATTAACTCTTCTTTGAAAAACTGGTAGAATTCTGTGCTAAAACTTTCTGACCCTGATCCTTAGCCCTCCCTCCCTCCCTCCCTCCCTCCCTCCCTCCCTCCCTCCCTTCCTTCCTCACCCATCTCTATTGAGAGACTTACTGTTTCTATTTCACTAGGGGTTATAGGTCTCAACTTGATTCAACTTCGGTAAGTGGTATTTATTGAGAAAATCATCTATTTCTTTTAGATTTTTCAATTTGGTGTAGTACAGGTTTTCAAAGTATGTCTTTATAGTCTCTGGATTTCTTCAGTGTCTGTTGTTAAGTCCTTTTCATCTCTAATTTTGTTGCTTTGGATATTCTCCTACTGCCCTTTTGTTAGTTTGGATAAAGGGTTCATCTATTTTACTGATTTTTTTCAAAGACCAAACTCTTCGTTTTATTATTTTTTTGTATTGGTTTATTTTATTTGTTTCTATTGTATTGATTTCAGCCCTGGTTTGCTGATTTCTTGCCATCTCTGTTTTTGGGTGTGATTTCTTCCTTTTGTTCTAGAGCTTTCAGGTGTCCTATTAAGTCCCTAGCATGAAATTTCTCTATTTTTTTATGTAGGCATTTAGTGCTATGAACTTGCCTCCTACAACAGCCTTTATTAGTGTCCCATAAGTTTGGGTATGTTGTATGTTCATTTTTATTCAAATCTAGAAAATTGTTGATTTCCTTTTTAATTTTTGCCTTGACCCATTTCTTATTCATTAGAGAGTTGTTCGGTTTCTAGGAGTTTGAAAAATATCTGGTTTCTGTGCTGTTGTTAATACCCAGCTTTCATCAATGGTGATCACATAAGACAAAGGGTGTTATTTTGATTTTCTTTATCTGTTGAGGCTTAATTTTGTGTCTAAGTATATAAGAAAATCAAAATAACACCCTGCATCCTTTTGTGTCTAGGTAAAATGTTCTGTAAATATCTGTTAGGTCCATTTGGTTTCTAATCTCAGTGAGCTCCAGCATTTCTCTGTTTAGTTTTTGTCTGGATGACATGGATATCCTCAACAGAAGAACTGATAAAGAGAATGTGGCATATTTACACAATGTCTAAAATAAATTGACATCACGAACTTTGCAGGCAAATGTATGGAACTAGAAAAAAATTATCTTGAATAAGGTATGCCCAATCTAGAAAGATCAATATTATCAATGTCTTTTTAAGCCATCAGCATAGAAGCTTCCTCCTGCAGCAAATGGAAACAAATATAGAGACCCACAGCTAGACATTATACAGAGTGGGAGACCTTGGTACACTTTGCCCTAAATGGCCAGGCCTCATGTTCAGGAGTAGTTGGCAAACATAATAGACTCTACAGGCTTTTTTTTCTTTCTTTCTTTCTTTCTTTCTTTCTTTCTTTCTTTCTTTCTTTCTTTCTTTCTTTCTTTCTTTCTTCCTTCCTTCCTTCCTTCCTTCCTTCTTTCTTTCTTTTTTTCTTTCTTTCTTCTTTTCTTTCTTTCTTTCTTTTTTTTTGTGTGTGTGGTGCACACGCCTTTAGTCCCAGCACTTGGGAGGCATAGACAGGCGGAACTTTCTGAGTTCAAGGCCAGCCTGGTCTCCAAAGTGAGTTCCAGGAAAGGCTCAAAGCTACACAGAGAAACCGGTCTTGAAAAAAAAATTGTTTTAGCCAGACAGTGGTGGCGCAAGGCTTTAATCCCAGCACTCAGGAGGCAGAGCCAGGACGATCTCTGTCAGTTCGAGGCCAGCCTGGTCTACAGAGTGAGATCCAGGACAGGCACCAAAACTATACAGAGAGACCCTGTCTCGAAAAATTAAACAAAACAAAACAAAAACAAAAAAACAAACAACAACAAAAAACTTAGAAAAAATTGTCTTAAATAACAAAAGCATATAAAACAAACAAACATTCAACAACCACAGCAGGCTGGCTGGACAGCAAGCCTGGGCACCCGCCTGTCTTTGCCTCCCCAGGCCTGGGGTAGCAAGTACATGCAATAGGAACAGGTTTTAAAATGTGACTTCTGGGGGGTCAAACTCAGATCCTCATGCTTGGAAGGCAAGCACAGTACTTACTGAGTCCTCCGGTTTCATATTGAGAAAAGTGACTTTGAAATATTTATAGAAGCAACTTTCTCCAGAGCCTGCATCAGTGGCCACAGGCATTTGGGTGCAGTGATCCATAGACCACAGCTTTGACAATTATAAAACTGTAGCCTTTGAAAAAGACTTTTTCATTTTCATTTGAAGTGCATGAGTGTTTTTTGTCTTTGTTCTTGTCTGCTCATCACATGAGTACAGTGTCCATGAAAGGAAATGAGGGCATTGGGTGCCACAGAACTGGAATTATCATGTAGTAGCTGGAAAATGAACTCAGATCTCTGGACAAACAGTTACTGCTCTTAATTGCTGATCTATCATCCCAGCTCCTTTTTGCTTAAAAAATTTGTATTTAATTGTTTTCATACAATATATTTTGATCATACTATTTTTCCTCACCCAGCTCCTCCAAGATCCTCCCCCTACCTACTCAATTTCATGTTCTTTGACTCTTATTCTCTCGCAAAGCATAAGATGAGGAAAACAACAACAAAAAGTCAAAAAAGGTTCATAATTCAGGCCCTCTGGATAAGTGAGACAATTGAATAGCTTGAACTGCTTGGGAGGCATCCAGGCTGTGGGACCAGGATCTGTCCTCGGCACATGAGCTGGCTGTTTGGAACCTTGGGCTTATACAGGGACACTTTGCTCAGCCTGGAAGGAGGGGACAGGACCTGCCTGTACTGAATCTACCAGGTTTAAATGAATCCCCAGGGGAGTCTCAGCCCTGAAGGAGATGAGAATGGAGGGGAGGGGCTGGGGGGAAGGTGGGGGTGGGGGCAGGAGGGGGGAGGACAGGGGAACCCATGGCTGATGTGTAAAATTAAAACACAAATATAATAATAATAAAAAAGTCAAAAAAGGAAAACACATGCACAAAAAAGTAAGAAAGAAATCAATAAGACCAAAAGTACCAAAGCTGACAAAACAAAATTGCCTACACACACAAACACACACACCCACACACACACACACACACACTCCATGGAGTCTGTTTTGTGTTTACCAATTACTCCTGGGCATAAGGACTGCCCTGGAGTGTGGTGGATATGTCCAGTGTCACTCCATTGGAGAAAACTGATGTTCCCATTCCCAACAGGTATTAATTGCAAATAGCTTTTTGGTTAGGCATGGTACTTTGTGTTTGCTTCTTTCTTTTGGTGCCTGGATTTCTGTGTGGTTTGCATCTGTGTAGGTCTTCCATATGCTGTTGGTCTCTGTAAATACATATGTCTGCCAGCCCTGTTGTGTTTTGAAGACACTGTTTCCTTGGAGTCATCTACCACCTCTGAGTTTTACAATATTTTTGACTCCTCCTTGTTGTAGATCCCTAAACTGTGAGGGGGTGGATTTAATAAAGATATTTAATTTAGGGCTGAGTTCACTAAAGTCTCTCATTCTCTTCATAGTGACAAGTTGTGGATATTTTTGTCAATTACCATTTCCTATAAGAAGAACCTTCTCTAATGAGAGTACGGGTATAGAAATATACTGCTAAGGGTCAGTTCATTGCATTGTTCCTATAGCAGAATAATAACAGTAGGTTTTCCTCTAGGTTCATAACCTAGTCTCAGGTCCTTGGCCACTTTGGTAGTGTCATATATGGGTTCTATCTCATAGAGTCGACCTTAAATATAATAAACAAGTGGTTGGCTACTCCCATAACATATGCTGGTATTGTACCAGTATTTCTTGTTGGTAGGACTCTGTTGTAGGTTGTAGGGTTGATAGATTGGTGATACAGATGCTTGCCTCTTTTCTCCAATAGCATGCAGAGTACCTCCCAGCACCACAAATGTTAGTCAGGGGGAGGGGAGGGGGAGATCTTCTAGTCGGGTATCAGCTTGATTTTTCCATGTTCGTGATATATTCAAGTTGTGTCCTCAGAAACAGGGCCTCGGCATCAGGGTATTGAGAGTAATCAATAATGTTGGCAATAGCATGTGATGTCTTGTGGGGAGGGTGTTTGTGGGACTTCTTTGGCAAATTACTCAACAAGATGTAAAATGTTTCTGGTACTGGAGGTTTTATTTGGTGGCATAAGATGCTTAGTTGGGGCATTGTCTGCAACTATATGTAAATTCTTTTCATAAATGTATTTTAGAAAGCTTCCACAGAAGTAGGTTTCCCATTGACTTTTAAAAGGACTTTAGTGTTCATTGTTGCTTCCCATATTCCCCCTTGTACTCTGCCCATTTAACTCTCTGTTTTCTAGTTTCCCCTTATCTCTTTATAATAATATTCCCCATTTCCCCTTCCTTGGAAGAGCTCCTTCTCCACCCTGATCATCTACTAGACATCTAAGTCTCAGTCTGTTGTCTTGCTGTCTTAGAACTTGCTCTGTAGCTCTTTATCTAGATGTGGGGCGACTCTATTGCTATTCATATCCTGATGCTCCCTACCCATGTCCTTTAGTGGAAAAAACACCTTTGGCTTCTTCCCTAGGATAGTTAAATTAATTTACTTTCTATGGTGGTATGGTGTCCCCCAAAATATTGTGCACTCTAATAAACTAATCTGGGGTCAGAGAACAGAACAGCCACAATATTAAACATAGAGGTTAGGCAGTGGTAGCACCTGCCTTTAATCCTAACATTCCGGAGACAAAAATCTGTCTAGATCTCTGTGAGTTCAAAGCCACACTGGAAACAGCCAAGCATGGTAACTCACGCCTTTAATCCCAGCAAGTGATGGCAGGAGGCAGAAAGGTATTTAAGGCATGAGGAAGAGGAACTATAGCCTGGTTAAGCTTTTAGGCTTTTGAGCAGCACAGTTCAGCTGAGAGGCATCCAGTCTGAGGAAACAGAACCAGCTGAGGAATTGGCAAGGAGAGGTGGCTATGGCTTGTTCTGCTTCTCTGATATTCCAGCGTTTACCCCAATACCTGGTTCTGGGTTTGATTTTATTAATAAGGTTTATGCTACAACTTTCTTTCTGTTTTTCCTCACAGGCTCAACTCAGTAAGTCTTCAGAACAAGATACCATCTAGTGTTCTTCTTTTATTGAAGACGACATTGCACATTTGCCCTTATAGATATATGTTGGACAGTATTGAAAACACTGGAAACTACAGCTACATATGAAAACAAATTGTAAGAAGATGCCGCCCAGGACTTTTCTGTATTTTCTAGATTTACGTAATTTTCAGATTTGTAGCAGGAAAGTAATCAGACCCTGATATTGCAGAAACCTTATTAAAGCTTGCAAAAGAACTATTACCATATAAGTAAAATTAGCTTTCAGGGTATTGTTTCACAACTATGGCAGAAAGCAGAGGAAGAGTTTCAAAGAGATCGTCACCTTTCATTGTTTCCTAAGCCTGATCACAGTCATTGTAAACATTCAGACAAACGTAGCAAAAATATTGTAGTAGCAGGAACACAGATTATTTTAAAGCCATATTTTCTGATGTTAGGCCTCTAGATAGTGCTGTAATCCAGCCCAACACACACCAATTTGAACATGCGACAAAGAACCAAAAGATTACGTGTGTTCTCTTTCTTAAACATTCATCCTTCATCTTGATTTTGCTCACTTTTCTCAAACCTTGGGTGTAGAAACACAGAGCCAATTGCCGAGTTAAAAGCCAGGAGGTCAGAACAATAGCTGAGAGCTGAAAACTTTACCCTTCACTGCTGCTCTGTCTTTCCTTTCCACAAGAGACCTATTTCCTGTGTCCTGTCTTTTATATAGACTTTCTGTTCTGCCTTCTCGGTTGTAAACCCAGCCATATGACCTCCTTGTCACTGCCTGTCTGTACAGATCTCCAGGTCTTCTATGGTTGGTATTGAGATTAAAGGTGTGTGTCACCATGCTGGCTGTATCCTTGAACACACAGAGATCCACCTAGCTCTGCCTCCCAAGTGCTGGGATTAAAGGCGTGCACCACCACCGCCCAGCTTCTGCTATGGCTTGCTCTGACCCCAAGGCAACTTTATTAATATACAAATAAAATCACATTTCAGTACAAATAAAACATCACTATACTTGGGTCACTGTCCACATGTACCTCCAGAAGTCTTCTAAGGTCCTCTGAATTTGAGCTGATTTTCTCTTTGCTTTCTTCTCTACCCTGGTTTTTGATGAGACTATAGTAATTCCCTCAATTGCTAGCCTTTCTCCTATAGTAAGTGTGTAGGAAGAGCCTGAGATCTTGCATAAGGGAGATGTTCAATAACTATTTGTCAAATAAATGAATGAAAAAGCAAGACATGGTTCTTAAGTTTTATGGTTTCCATTATCCCATTTTCCCTAAAACACATTTATTCCTATCTATCTATCCACCCATCTATCCATGTATCTATCTTGACTAGGATGATTTGAAAAGGAAATCTCAGTTGAGGTTTTCCTAGAGCAAATCAGCCTGTGAACATTCTGTGTAGGGTTTTCCTGATTGTGAATTAACTCAGCCAACTATGAGCAGCACTATTCTCTAGGCTAGGCTCTTAACTATATAATAGTAGAGAAAGCTAGCTGAGACCAGGCAAACAAGAGTAAACATGATGTTTTAAATCCCTGCCTTAGCATCCCTACAATAATGGATTGTCACCTGGAACTAAAAGCTAAATAAATCTTTTTCTCCCCTAAGATATTTTTTTTATCAGAGTAGTTTTTTAAGCTCACTCTGTCTGTCCGTCTGTCCATGCATTCATCCATCCATCCATCCATCCATCCATCCATCCATCCATCCTTTCTATCTATCATCTACCCACCTATCTATTTGTCTCTGTCTTTCTGTCTATATAGTCATTTGCTATTACTTGTTTGTTTTAGTAAGAGGTTAGGGACAGTGCTTACCAACTGTCTAGAAACTTATTACCAAGATATAGGTAACACCAGAAGACTTTGAGGAAGCCACCATGTATTGCACTGGTCACCACACAAAACTTCCATACTCTTTTGATCAATACTGGTGAGAGGTGAATCCAAAAACAAACAAACAAACAAACAAACAAACAAACAAACAAACCAAGAGTGATTGGATTCCTTTTTGTATATTGAATGCAGTTTCATGTCCATTAGAAATAATGTCTGTCTCAGGGCAAGCCTTGTAAAAAGGAAAATAGAAATTTATTTTCAGGTTTAGGTATTCGTGATTATTCATTTTCCATCTGGTATCAACACTGAAGAATAATTTACTTGTGGTGACATGACCAGATTTTAAACAGTATAGTCAATGCTCTCTTGCCAGTGTTTTATCCAATGTAACAAAAATCAGTAATAGGGTCTGCTGATGACCTGGATACACTTTGCATCAAACTCCCTGACTTAGTTCATGCAGGAGAAACTCGGCAGAGAGTGCTAGGTGAAGACCTGGACCACTAGATTTGACATGCAGAAAAACAAAGTCATATATGGCTGCTAGGATGGAATGGTCTTGCTGAATCTCATACTTAGTGGGTGTCTTAATTAGATTTTTATTGTTGTGCTAAAACATCATGACCAAAAACAACTTGGTAAAGAAAGGGTGTATTTCAGGTTACCAGATTCATATAAAAAGAAATCATCCAGGAGAGCTAGGGCAGAAAATCAAGGCAGAAGCTTGGAGTCAGGAACTTTTTAAGGGGCCATCAAAGAACACTGCTTACTCACTTGTTCCTAATGGCTTTCTCAGCCTTCTCATATCATCCAGGACCACCCCTCACCAACCCATAGTAACATCATGCTCTGTGGGATGGAGGGGCCCAGTCACATCAATCATCAGTCAGAAAATTGTACCATTGTCCTTCTACAGGACAATTTTGTGGTTGCATTTTCTCAATTGAAGTTTCCTCTTCCAGAAGTACAGAAGCCTGTGTCAAGTTATCATAAAAGTAGCCAGCACATGGCTGATGCGTAAAATTAAAACACAAATATAATAATAATAATAATAAAATAAATTACAAAAAATAAAGGCAAGAAAAAAAAAGTAGCCAGCACAGTGGGGCTGTCCCCTACTCAAGGAATCGCAAGAGAAGGTTCTTACTGGGTGAAGGGGTGATGCTAGAGCTGAGTATCCCAGGCAGGAGACTTGTGAGAATCAGATACACATATGAGTAGACAGAACTTGAAGGGGCTTCTACCCAGCCTGTGCCTCCCAACCCTGGGAGCAGCTATCAATGAGAGTCAGCCCCTGGGACCACTTTCCTAGTCCTTGCCTCATCTCTGTTTCAGAGGAGCCAAGAACCTACATACTGCAAAAGAATAGTAGGAAACCTCATAGGGAAGACCCTACCAGCCTTGCTGGAAAAGAGCAAAAACAATGAGATTGAAATGAATTTATGATTGAAGTTGGAAGTGAAAATGAACTTGCTGTAACTGAGAGGACTGTGAAATTATGGGATGGTAAATCAGAATAATTCAACAAACCTGCACTGAAAGTAAGGACTGGAGAGAGAAAACCATTTCATGTTTAGACTCTTATAGAACTGTGCCTTTCCAATAAATCATTTGTACAAGAAAACAATAGTTCTAAGCCTGTGGATTATAGACCCCTGGGGATAAGAAAAGGAGAGTCCTGGCTCCTATAACTCATTGCAAGAGGACAGAGGCAATACATCAAACACCCCATGTAGTAAAGAATGTCTTAGCCAGGCAGGTAAAATTCCTTCCTCAATGTATATTTATTGAGTCTACATGAATAAGGAGAAAGTCTTGTTTTTATATAAAAATGTCACCAAGTTCTCAGCTTCGTTTCAGTTTTATTTTGTATACTGTTCCGTGCTACCTACCAACTGGTATTCAGTGATAGGACATGTGCACTGGTGGTCCCATCAGAGCATAACAGAACAGAGGAATTTCTAGTGCTCAATGGCAGTGTTCCTGTCATATCACAGCTCAATGAATTAGTTGTTTGTGGCAATGCATACTGTGTCAAATTAGTCTTTGGGTCATGAGTAATATAAAAGTATAGCATGAGGGGCTTGGAAGATGACTCACTCAGTAAAGTGCTTGGCATGCAGGCATTAGGATCCAAGTTCAATCTCCAGAACCTAGCTACAAGACCTGGGTGTAGTGCTGCATGCTTGTATTCTCAGTGCTTGGGGAGACAAAGACAGGCTGGGGCTTGCTTACTGAACAGCTTATGCTGAGAGCAAAGCTCCAAGTCAGGTGAGACTGTGTAAAAAAAAAAAAAAACAGTGATAAATAACATCTGTGTTTATGCTTTAGCCTCCACAGGTGTGCACACACACACATACACACACACACAATATATATATATATATATATATATATATATATATACACACACAAATATATTTTGAAAATGATAGAAAATGATATGAATGGTTGTATTACTGGTTTATTCATCTTAATAGCATACTTTTAAATAATGATTTTAATGAACTCATTTGAAAGGAGTTTGGACAGAGGTATCCCACATGTGCAAACCAGGCTGCTCACAAAAGACATGATTTATTAATGAAAATCTCAGTGCCAGGCATGGGTTACTTTCCCATAAGTAACCCTACAATTTGGTCAAGGAGGCCCCAGAAACAACCAAAAGAAACAAAATATTGCCCTTGCTCTTGGCTGCCCACCAGAAGTAAATGAAAAAACAACAACAACAACTATTGCTTAAAACACCACACATTTGATTTGCAGGACATAAAGAAATCAGTCTTGAACTAACCTGCATTCCAGGGGTTTGGTTTTTTTTTAAAGACGTGAAATTGGTGTGGAGTTCTGCTGCAGTGGGGGTGTGGGGAATTGGAGTAATGGAGTTAGCGATGCTATGATAGCTTGAATGTAATTGGCCCCCATAATCTCATAGTGGGTGGCCCTATTAGGAGGTGTGCCTTTGTTGGCGTGGATATGGCCTGGTTGAAGGAAGTGTATCACTGTATGGGTGGACTTTGAGGTTTCCTATGCTCAGGATACCACCTAGTGTGTCAGTTGACTTCCTGTTGCCTGCAAGATGTAGGACTCTCAGCTACTCCTCCAGGACCATGTCTGGCTGCATGCCATCATGCTCCCAGGCATGGTGATAATGGACTGAATCTCTAACACTGTAAGCAAGTTACCCTAAATGTTTTCATTATAAGTGTTGACATAATCATGGTGTCTCTTCACAGCAATAAAAACCTTTACTAAGATGGATTTATCACATTTCCTTGTACACACATGAAAATGTTAAAGATGAGATGCAGGTTTTTTAAATGTCTGTAAATCAATGGGGTATGTACGGTGGCAATCACTTCATACAATGTATGATTGCTGTGTCTTTTGATTGTGTCAAGAGGCTGCAGTGGATGGCTGGTATCTCCTGTTCAGGTTGCTATAAGCATACTGCTGATGGTGACACATGACATCACTTAGCAACAAATTGTTCAGAACATGCTCCAATCATTAAAAGACACCTGATTATTCTCAAAGTCACATATTGTGTGTGTATAGGTACCTTATTGTATTCAGAATTATAGGCTATGTATACAGAGACACTTGATTTTACTCAAAGTCACAGGCAGTGTGTGTAGAGACATCTAATTGTGCTTAAGGCTATGTAGGTGTTCTCAGTCATTTTAAAGTGCGAAAGGCATCATTGTCAGCAAAAAAAAAAAAATGACTCTAAATCACTAAAGGATATAGTAGATTGCAATTGGCTTTGGAAACTCAGGAAACTTGAAGATTCTGTGATTCTCATCTTACTCAGCAGCCAATGGTTACCCCTTGGGAGCATGGTAAGGAGCACCATCCAGTGTGTGTAGTCCCTTGAAAGACACTTTAGGAGTAGAGGGATCCTATTTGCATTTGAAGGAGGCCACATCCCTACAGACAGTTGCTAGCATGACTGATGCCTAGAAAAGGAACGCTGCTTTAGTATCTAGCAGTAATATTTATGGTGATATTTTATTTGTACTGAAATGTGATTTTATTTGTATGTTAATAAATAAAGTTGCCTGGGGCTCAGAGCTGATAGCAAGCCATAGCAGAAGCCGGGCAGTGGTGGTGATGCACACCTTTAATCCAGATCACATGACAGGCAGATCTCTGTGTGTTCAAGGATACAGCCAGTATATGGAGACACACACCTTTAATCTCAATACCAATCATAGAGACGTAGAGGTCTGTATAGACAAGCAGTGATGAGGAGGTCATGTGGTTGGGTTTCCAACCAAAGAGAAGGCAGAACAGAAAGTCAATAAAAAGACAGACATAGGAAGTAGCTCTTTTTCAGAGGGGAAGGATGACAGTGGCAGCAAAGGGTAAGAAATGTTTTTTAGTATCAGCTCTTAACTACTGCTCTGACTTCTTGGGCTTTTAACTCTGCATTTGGCTCTGTGTTTCTTATTTAATAAGATTGTTCATCTACAAGTATTCATTTCCAGAGGCAACTTTATCATTGTCTCACAGACTGGCTGGATTAAGCAAGAAGAGTTTATTGTTTCATGGTCCCGAAATCTGGATATATGAGGGCAGGATATAACTTTGTGAGGGCTCAGAGGAAGGTTCCCTTTCCTATCTCTCCTGGAAGCCCTGGGGGCTTGCTACTCATCTTTGGTAGTACTTTGCTTGTAGAAGTCCTTAGCTGTCAGAAGGACATTCTCTTCCCTGCCACCATCTTCTTCTGGTATTATCTCCATGTGCATGTCTCTGATCCCAACTCTTTTTGAATGACTGCTCACCCAGCTTTGTTATCATCTCATGTTCACCCATGACATCTGCAATAACTCTGTTTCCAAGTGAGGTCAGTTTCTGAGCCAATGAGATCAGGATATTGGTCATTGGTTTTTGAAGGAACACAGTTCAGTGCATGCAAAGGGGATACTTTGAGAAGTCTCTTTGGGATTTGCATGCTTTGCAGACTTTTTGATAGAACAACTGTAGGTATTCATGCCCCTTATGGCCTTTTAAAAAAGTTTTAAAGACATTAACAAAGAAAGGGAATCTGAAAACCCCATCAAGCCTGGTGGGCATGGGTTGAAGTCAACAATCATTTTCTCTCAGATTCTAAAGTCCTAGTTAATTTAAATATTTAGCTATTTCCATAACTCACTGATGCTTGTAGGTCACGTGGAGAGTACTAGGCTACTGAAAGATTCTTCCTTAAAAAAGTGGAGAAGATGCTGTCAAAGGAATGACTCCATATGCTGATGTGCACACATGCATGCACACACACACACACACACACACACACATGCACATACACACACACATGCACATACACACAGAATAAGTGAACAAATGAATGAATGAACAAAGGAACAATAAAGTAGCTATGGCAAGTTGGTGGTGATACCTGCTTTGTCTGACAAGGACTGCATTTAGCATTGAATGCTCATTGCTAGGCTATCTTACTTGGAATTTACAACACTTATTCTCTGTGTTGGCATGCCCTTGAGCCAAAGGGATATACCTTTCTCTGCCTCTTCTGAGATAACAGGCTTAAACATCCATACATGACTTCTTGATGTGGATTCTGAGGCACTGTCCTTCTCTGTGGGCAGCAAGGACTTTCCCAAAGGGGGCCGTCTCCTCTGCTTCTCTTTTGTTCATCTATAAAACCAAACTCCTCTGTGACCACTTGAGGACTTTTATCCTGGGCAAGTGGATTATAAATTGTGATTCCTGATGGGGGAGCTTCCTTTGGCACAGATCAGCTCCTTTTAGATGATAGTATGAGAGTTGTGGCTTAGATGTACATTTCTTTTCTTTTTTTTTAAAAGATTTATTTATTGTGTATACAATGTTCTGCCTGCAGGCCAGAAGAGGGCACCAGATCTCATTATGGATGGTTGTGAGCCACCACATGGTTGCTGGGAATTGAATTCAGAACCTCTGGAAGAACAGCAAGTGCTCTTAACCCCTGAGCCATCTCTCCACCCAGATGCATGTTTCTTTCACCTGATTTTCTAGTCTTTCTGTTAATTTCCATTTCTGGTTATTTTGGATAGAAAACTCCTGTTTTCTAAGGCTCTTCCTTGAGACCATATTCAGCACAACATTTATATTTCTGAAAAGTACCATGATTGTGTAATGAGTCAAGCATTATTATTTGACACATTTTTCTTTTAAAAATTGATTTTTAAGACATCTTCTTACTATATAGCTCAGGGTGGTCTTGAACTTGGTAATTTCCTACCTTGGCTCCCATGTGCTAGGTGTAAAGGCATGTGCTACTATACATACTTTCTATTTTTCAACTAAAAGAATATAAAGAGAAATGGCATGCTATTTTTTCTCTAAATAATAAAAAGACATAAAATTTTGTAGGTCAGTAGTAATGAGCCAATGGACATAATAAAGCCAGTTATTTTAGAAAGTAAAAAGTCTGCCTTTACATTTATGGACAGAGACACCAGCATGGGAAATGATTCAAAGTGGATCTGTGAGGAGCTAGTGTTCTTCCTTTAAGATTTTATTTATTTTAAATCTCTCTCTCTCTCATGTGTGTGTGCCTGTGTTTGTGTGTGTCTCTGTGTGTATGTGTGCAGCACATACATGTGTGTGCATACACATGCAAAGGAATCCCCTGGAAGGACAGAAGAGGGTGTCAGAACTCCTGGAATTGTGTGTGTTTGTGAGCCCTATGGTATGAGTCCTGGAACTTAATCTGGGCCATTAGCAGGAGCATCAAGATCTCTTAGTTTCTGAGCCATCTCTTCAGCCTGTTAGTGTTTTTCCTGAAGGTAGAGGCAATTTGGTGAAGTGTGTGGTTGCAAAGGAAATAACTGAATGAAAGTTCTCCTTTCCATGGGATCCTGCTAAAGATGGAGACCATTTTAATAATCTTCAGAAAAAGAAAAATAAGTATCAGACCCTTGAAGTTAAGGATCAAACAACAATCCATATAGATGATTTTTCTTTTTTCTTTTTATTTATTCTTCTCTCATTCAATACATCCTGATCACTGCCTCCTCTCTCCACTCCTCTCAGGCCCTCCCACACTTCTCCTCTCCCCAGATCTGCTCTGCTGTGGATGAAGAGGAGGATGAGCATCAAAGACACTCCATATATAGTTTATCTTCACCTTGGGAAAAACAAACATTTGGGCAAGAGACTGTTCTTGCCTGGACTGCTTGATCAATTGGACATGCAGGACACCTGGGAAGATGACCACTGAACTTTGCTTGGTAAAATGTCCCTTCAGGTTCTTGCTTCACAGACATTCTACAGGACACAGAGAGAAGTGACTGAGAGACTCTATACCTGTGGGCTGAAGACAGATGCCCCAACTTTACAAAGAAACATTAGGTAACTGTCCAGGTTGCTAGCTGTCTCTGTCTAATCTTGCAAGACTCCTGAAAGTTGCTTGTGTACTTCTCCCATTTCTCAGGTAATAGTATATCCTTCTGAGGTCTTTGGTGTAGCTGAAGACTAGATAGTTATACTTTCCTTAGTTATGATAAAAGATAAGTTAGATATAGAACCTTAGATTCACAAATATAGGATAGATAGGATATATTCTTTAATATTGTAACTGTAATTCTTGCTTGACAATTGTTTTGTTATATGTAATTTTACTATGTGAAAGTTAAAATCTTCCTTTTTGAAAAAAAAAAGGAAAAGGGGAAGGACTGTCAATATCGCTCTGTGTAAATAAAATGCTGACTGTCCAGTAGCCTGGCAAGAAGGATAGGTGGAACAAGCAGAGAGGAAGTGGAAGGCTGAGGCAGAAAGACACTGCCATATGCCTTCATGACAATGAGATGTAGGGTACCAGTAAGCCACAAGCCATGTGGCAAAGTATAGACTAATAGAAATGGGTTAATTTAAGATAGAAGAACTAGATAGCAAGAAGCCTGATAAGGCCATACAGTTTGTAAACAATATAAGTCTCTCTGTGTTTACTTGCTTGGGTCTGAGTGGCTGCAGGACTGGCAGGTGAGAGAGACTTGTCTAGACTGTGGGTCAGGCAGGACTGGAGAAAACTCCAGCTACACTACTCCTCCCCCATTTCCCTTCAGAAAAGAGCAGGCCTCTCAGGGACATCAACTGAACATGACATAACAAGATGCAATAAGACTAGGAACAAACCCTCATATCAAGGCTAGTAGGAGGAAAAGGGTCTCACAAGCAGGAAAAAGAGTCACAGATGCCCCCTCCCACTGTTAGGAGTCCCACAAACACCCTAAGCGAAAGAACCACTGCATGTATGCAGAGGACTTAGGGCACACCCATACAGGTTCTGTTATTACTGCTTCAGTCTCTGTGAGCCTATGAGCATTGCTTAGTTGATTCTGTGAGCCATGTTCTCCTGGTATTTTTGATTTCTCTGGCTCCTCCAGGCCTTCCTCTCCTTGTTCCATGGGGTTCCCTGAGCTTCTCCTAATGTTGGCTATGGATCTCTGCATCTGCTCCCATCAGCTGCTGGGGAAGCCTTTCTGATGATGATAAGGCTATGAGTATAGCAGAATATTAGTGAGTCACTTTTAGTAACATTATTTATCTGTTGGTTGGGTTTGAGTTTGATTCTATCATAGGTCTCTGGACGATTTAGCTTCAGGTTCCTGGCCATCCAGGCAGGGTTGGGCATGGTCTGCTCTTATGGCTTGGACCTCACTTTAAGTTACACTAGTCATTGGTTAGCCAGTCCCACATGCTCAATACCACTCTTGCTCCAGCACATCCTTGGGATAAGTTGTGGGTGAAAGTTTTTGTGGCTGGATTGGTGTCCTAGTTCCATCACTAGAAGCCTTGCCTGGTTACAGAAGATGGCTCCATATCCTCCATTACTGGGAATCATCACTATGGTCACCCTCATAGGGTCCATGATGTTTCCACTGTGCTAGATTTTCACATTGTCCTCCTAATGCCCACTTACTCCAGTGGTCCCTCCCTGACTTCTTTCTATATAATCAATATATTTGAAGGTACATATGGTGCAAATGTATACTCTACCTTCTAAACTAAATTGTTTTATCACATTCACATGTTCAGGTCCATTGCCTGGGAGGATACCAGTAGCTAATATGAAACTTAAGATTTTTGTAAGTAGTGTGGTACTGCCAATGTCATTACTGATTTATTACTTCCTTGATTAGTGGGCTTGCTACATGATGTTGAACATGGGATGTGTTTTTGATTAACAGGAATTTAATGCAATGTAGAACATGGTAATATGGTCATGATTAGTGATAATGTAACACTATGTAGAATGTATGGCTATGTTTCCAATTAATAGGCTTGTGACATGATCTAGCACATGAGATGTTGATATGTGACAACTTGACACAAACCTTCAAATATCAGTATATCTGGGAAGAGAATTGATCTACTTAAAGACCCAGCTATACCATTCTTGGATATATATCCAAATGATGTACCATAATACCACAGGACACATACTCAGCCATGTCCATGTGGCTTTATTCATAACAGTCAGAAACTGGAAACAACCTAGATGTCCTTCCACTGAAGAATGTATAAAGAAAATGTAGTAAATTTACAAAGTGGACTATTATTCAGCTGTTGAAACAATGACATCATGGAATTTTCAGGCAAATTGCTGGACTTAGAAAAGATCAACCTGACTGAGGTAATCCAGACCCAGAAAGACAAACATGGAATGTACTCACTTATAAGTGAACATTAGCTATTAAGGAAAGTATAATGATGCTACAATCCATAGAGCCAGGGAGGCTGAACAACAAGGAGGGCTCAAGGGGGTATACATGGATCTCCTTGGGAAGGGTAAATAGAATAGATTTTGCAGGTGTACTGGGGACAGATAGGGATGGGAACAGAAGGGATCAGGCAGGGATGTGTATATGGGAGGGAGGGAGACAGTCCTGGGAGAGATGACTGAAATTTTTAGGAGGGGAATTTAGGAAGTTATGTAGAAACATAGTGTGGTGGAGATTACCTGGAATCTACTAACGTGACCCTAGCAAAGTCTCCTGGTAATGGGAGATATGGAGCTTGAACAGCCCATCTTCTGTAACCAGGCAAGGCTTCTGTCATTGTGACTCAGACACACACCCAGCCACAAAACCTTTGATCTACAATCTATCCTGCCAACATGATGTGTTGGGGCAACAGCAGAGCAGAACTTGTGTAAGTGACCAGCCAATGACTGGTCCAACTTGAGTCTCACACCATGAAAGGGGGAATCCTATGCTTGACCCTGCCTGGATGGTCAGGAACCAGAAGCAGGGCAGCCCAGATACTCAGGATAGAAGCAAAAAAGACTGGCAAAAAAGACAATGAAATGATTTCTAATCATATTCTGTTGTACTCATTGATTGGTGCCTAGCCCCATTGTCGTCAGAAGGGCATTATCCAGCATCTGATGAGAGCAGATGCAGAGATCCACAGCCAAACCCTAGGCAGAGCCAGGGAACCCTGCATAAGAGGAGGAGGAAGGATTGTAGGAACCGGAGGGTTGAGGACACCAGGGAAACATGGTCTGCAGGATCAACTAAGCAGGATTCCTAGGGGCTCATAGATACTAAAGTGACAAACACAGACTCTGTACAGGTTTGAGCTACACCATCTGCATATGCTTTATGGTTGTACAGCTTGGTGTTCTTATGGGACTCCCAACAATGAGGGTGGAATGACTCTAACTTTTATCTGCACTTGGGACCCTTTTTCAGGAATTGCCTTCTCCACCCTTAATATGAGGTTTTTGTACCTAGTCTTATTGTATCTTGTTAGGCCATAGTAGGTGGATATCCTGGGAGATCTACTGTTTTGTTTTGTTTTTAAGGGAAATGGAGGACTTAATCTGGGGGTGAGAAGAGATAGGGAGAAAGACTGGGAGTAGTGAAGGGAGGGGAAACTGCAATCAGAATGTAATGTATGAGAGAAGAATAAAAGTTTAAAAAAGCAAAAGCAAAACAATTCCTCCCCAGGTCGCTTTTGGCAATGTTTGTTTTATCACAGCAATAGAAACCCTGACTAAGACAGCCATGTTATCAATTAATAAGTTCTCATGATCTAGAACATGGGATGTGTCTTTGGAAAATAGGAATTCAAATAAATGTAGAAAATTAAATATTTCATAGTAATACACCATGATCTAGAACATGGGATGGAACCTTGAAAAATAGGAATGCAACATAGCCTAGAACATGGGATATGTGTTAATATGTTATTTGGACCATTAAGTCACAATTCAAGAGTTCCTCAGCACTCCTGCCATCTTTTTTCACCAAACAAAGCTTCCATTACTGAGACTGAGTTGCATCTAATTGAGTTTTTGGCTAAAGGGGTACCATGGAAATCCCCCAAACAACCCAGGCTGTTTCCAAGGTTGCTCTTCATAACTGACAGTAAGGCCCCTTTGCTGTTGTGATATTTTATTTGTGCTTTAATAAATAAAGTTTGCCTGGCATTAAGCGGAAATAGCAAGCCATTTTAAGTAAACAAAGAAGTCAGGCAGTAGTAGCACAGGCCCTTCATCCTGTCACTTAGCAGGTAGGTTCTCTGTATGTTCAAGGCCATACAAGGGATCGGAGCCAAGTGTGGTGACACATGCCTTTAATCCCAGCACCAACCACAGAGATCTAGAAGTCTGTACAGACATATAGAAAGTAACAGAGCTGTGCAGAAAAAGGAAGTGAGGTAGCTGGGCTAAGAGAGCCAATAATAGGGCAGAACAGCAAGGCAATAAAAGCATGGATAGACAGGAAGTAACTTGCATTTGGAAGCTGCAGAGTTGGTGAGGTAAGGTTGGCTGGTGTCTTTCCCTATTTTCCCTGATCTCTCTGGATTTCACCCCTATATTTGGCTCTGTGTTTTTTATTTAATAAGACCATTTAGAAATTTATCTACATATTGCTGATGATACCTCCCACACAATTCAATGAACATGGAAAGGGTGAGCTGGTGCCTACCCAGATCCTTCATCCCCACTAGAACCTTGACATTCTAGTGACTTTTACATGGAAAGGTATTCTGTAGGCTACAAACCCAGCCCCCAAAACACTGACCTACATTCTGTCCTGCCTGCAAAATATACTAGGGCAATGGTGGCACAGAACTTGAGGAAGTAACCAATCAATTTCTGATTTGATTTAAGGGCCACTACTCTGTGAGATGAAACCCATAACCAATACTGCTTGGATGACCAAGAACCAGAGACTAGATAGCCCAGAGACCTAGAGTAAAACCAAATACTGATGGTCTAAAAAAAGTATCATCAAATGATTCCTGGTGATATTTTGCTATAATCATAGATCAGTGATAGATCAGTGCCTTATTCAATCATTGTCAGAGAAACTTCCTCTTGCAGCAGATGAGAAGAAATACAGAAACCCACAAACATTACATTACAGTAGGACATTAGAGAGAGAGAGAGATAGATAGAGAGAGAGAGAGAGAGAGAGAGAGAGAGAGAGAGAGAGAGAGAGAGACCTTGGAACATACAGTTCTAAATAGGGCATCTCCTTCAATTCCCTTCCTTTGGAACTCAGGGAACCTTGCAGAAAAGAGGGCAGAAAGAGTATAAGATCTAGAGGGGATGGAGGAACAGGAGAATAAGGTACTTTGAAACAACTGAGAAAGGCACATATCCATACATGGAGACTGAGGAAACAAGCACAGCGCCTACACAAGTCTGCACCAGTTCTTCTGGATAGTATATATTGTACCTTTCAGCTCATTATTTTTGTGGGACTCCTGATTGTGTGAACAAGTGAGTCTCTAATTCTCTTGCCTGCTCTTGGAGCCCTTTTTCTTCTGTTGGCTTGCCTTTCCAAACATGGATGTAATGTTTTGTGTTTTATTGTATTATATTTTATTTTCTTGTGTTTTGCTGTTTTCTCTTAGAAGCCTGTTCTTTTCTAATGAAAGACAGAAAGGGAGTATATCTGGATAGGAAGGGAGATGAGAAGGACTTAGGAGGAGTAAAAGAAGGGGAAAATGTAATTGGTATATATTATATGAGAAAATAATCTATTTTTAATAAAAGGGGAAAATTTGAAACTAGAACTACCCTGTAATCCAACAAATCCAATGATCCTGGTACTGTGTATAAGCATAATGGAAATTAAAATAGAACACTAAGAAGACATCTATACTTGAATATTTATTATATCAGTAGTTGTAAAAGAATGAAAACAAGCTTTGAATCTCTCTCCTGGTGTATAGATAAATTTACCTTTATCTGTGGTTATGTGACTTTTTGTTAATGAAGTGACAGCTAATAAATTATTCAGTCTTGCAAAGAGGAAGAGGAGGGAGATAGGGAGGGAGGGATGGAGAGAGAGAGACAGAGAGAGACAGAGAGACAGAGAGAGAGACAGAGAGAGAGACACAGAGAGAGAGACACAGAGAGAGAGAGTGTGTATTATTCAGAGATTGGCAGTCACCATGAAAAGAGCCTTGGAAGATGGAGGGACCACCTGCTGAAACAGTGTCACATGCATAAAGAACCCACTTTTTTGTCTCCATATTCCTATAAACATGGGCATACAATGGAAGGCAGTTCGTGCTGGGCTCAGTCAGCTCATCCATGAGGAAGACATAGGCCTCAAAGTGAAATGGGGTTTGGCAATCTTTTTGTAAGACAAATAACAGATAACAACAAATATTTCAGCCTTCATGGCCATATGATTTCTATCCCAACTTTTCCACTGTGCTTGCCAAAGCAATCACAGAAAACATGTAAAGGATTGAGTATGGCTGTGTTGTAGCCCTTATATTTGGGTTTCAAGTAATTTTCCTATGCCATAAAGTTCTTTTCTCCTTTGGATTGAAAAAGATAGAAACAAGCATCCAGCTACTTCCACTGGCTCTCAGAATCTAGGGTTGGAGACAGGTATATAATAGTATAACACTGAGAGAATGGGGCAACTCTATGAAAGTCTGTTGAGGACAGTGATGGACAGAAGAGAATTCCCAGACACACAACACAGGATAAATCAGTGCTTTCAACAATGTATCTATGGCAGCATGCCAGGAGTTAGCTACAGTCCAGCTGCTCCTTCCTAGTGATGAACATTTTATCAGCCAACAGGAGCGCATCTGAATTTTAGGGACATGGCCAATAGGAAAAGACTTCAAAATTTTCTTCCTTCTTCCCTCCCTCCCTCTCTGTCCCTTCTCTCCATTCTCCCTCTCTCCTTCTCTTCTCTTCTCTTCTCTTCTCTTCTCTTCTCTTCTCTTCTCTTCTCTTTTTTCTTTCTCCTTTTAAATAACTGATTTTTAAAATTGACAGATACTAACTGAACATCTTCATGAAGTACAGTGTGGAATTCTATCATATTTCTGCATTTCTGGTGACCAGATGGAGTACTTGGTTTCCCAGCATGTCAAATGCTTATCACATCTTTGTCATGGGAACACTGAAAGAAAACCTAGTTGGTTTGAATCACTTGCTGTACTGTTAACTGTATCTGTCCTTCTGTGAAACAGAAATCCAGAGCACACGGCTCCCATCTGGCTCTACCTTTGTCTCCTTTAGTCACTCTCCTCATAGTTCCCACTCACTTATCCTCCCTGGCCTCTGTGACCACTTTTCTCTCCTCTACTTCATGGGGCCAGTTGTTTTAGATTCCACACATCTTGTAGTACTTGTCATTCTGTGTGGTTTATTTTACTCAGCATTGTGGCAAGGAGTGGTAGCAAACACTTGTAATCCCAACATTTGGGAGGAGGATGCAGGAAGGTCAGAAGTTCAAGGTTAGCCTCTGTTACATATTGAGTTTGAAGTCAACCTGTGCCACACGTGCTTCATGAGACTTTGTCTCAAAATAAAACATAACAGATTTCATTATGATCTCTAGGTTCATCTATGTTGATATAAATGACATGAGTTATGATTTTTATTTAGGGCTATATAATATTCTATCATGTATGTTATGATTTGTTCACACACTGTATTTGTTTCCATAGCTAGGTGGCTTTGAATTCCTTTAATATTGATGAAATTATATATAGTATATGCAACTTATAACATGAGCCTCTAGCACTCGTGAGTAGACCCGGATTTAAAGATTTTAATTTATTGTTGTTGTTGTTGTTGGTGTGTGTGTATGTGCAGGACACAGCACAGATTTGTAGTGCTGGTTCTCTCTTTCCACTTTCACATGGATCTGAGGGCCCACTCAGGTCTTCAGGTGCACATGGCAAGTACTTTTACCCACTATGTTGTTTTGCTGGCCATTATGTCTTTTAAATGCTTTTCTTATTTGGTAGTCAACGTAATCCCTTGAAGGTTCTTAAATTTTGCTATTCTCCTCTTCCCTTTTTCATGTGTTAACTTTGGTGTGGTATCAGTAAATAATTGGACATGCTGAAATGGATGGCTTCATACTGTGAGAAAGAAATAGAAAAGTGCATTTGCCCAAGGTTTCCAACTGGCAAAACAGACTGACAATTATTAAAAAGAAAGATTTTCTGATTGAAGTTCCAGAGACACTACCACTTCTGCACAAAGTGGGCCTACTTTGCTGTTGCTTTCTCAGAATTCTAAACAAGTTTTAAAAAGAGAGCCACATTCTGAACTTACATGGATCCAAGCAAACTGTGGGTCCACTGCTTGAGACAAACGATAGCTCAGTTTTCCTAGGGGGTAGAGCTGTCCTGCATACAGAGGGGGTCACACTGCTGAGAAAGCCACTGCTCATATGTCACCAACTACTTCACCTTGATCATCATCTGAGGCAGCTTTGTGAGTTCCCAAGGTAACAGGGAAATAGCCAATGTGAAATGGAATGGGAAGGGGGGAAAGTGAAGCAAAGTAATGAACGGAGAAAAGAGAAAGCTTGGTGGACAGATGTGGGAAAGAATGGCTGAAATAGAGCCCAGGGGCTTGGCTGCTCTGAATCATGAAGGATGGAGAGATGCATCTGGAAAACTTCATTTCCTGGCAGCAATTTTTTTTCACATAAAAAAGAATTAGGGAGATAATGAGAAGTCACAGAATGTGACAGACTCTGTAAATAATCTCAACAGCCACAAACAAGAGACAGTGTTTAAATAAGTAAATGGGGGACAGCTGGTCATGATTTGGTCCTAACAAGAGCCCACATCAGTGAACATGCCAGATCTTTCCAGATGAAGTCATGCGTATAGAGGACAGTCATCCTTAGTATTTAGAAAAAAAATTCTGTGTGTGTGTGTGTGTGTGTGTGTGTGTGTGTGTGTGTGTGTGTGTAGATAGATAGAGATAGAGAGATAGAGAGATAGAGATAGATAGATAGATAGATAGATAGATAGATAGATAGATAGATAAGACTGGAGATTGAACCTACGTGTGTCGAATCCCATGCCTGCTAGTCAAGTTCTCTACCAGTGATCTACAGCCCCAGGCCAATGTCCTTATAAATAAGGTTTAAGAAATAATGTATATGATACAGTGTATATGTATATAATATACAAATTTAAGGAATAAAAGCACAGAAGATATACATATGAACTCTTGACTTTATCTACAGGACACTGTGTAAATGTACTGGTTTTTGAAATTTGAATATAAATACATTATTATTAAAGCACCTATCTTTTTTTTAAGGACCCAAATTTATAAGTTGGAGTCTTGTCCTTGAAGTGTTCAATATAACCATTATTAGTTTGTCTTTTTCTTTTTTAATTTGGAGTGGTTTTAAATTAAAAAAATTAAATTTTATTTGGGCTGTCTATTTTCTCCAGTCATTAATTTGCATCATGTTTTGCAATAGCAGAGTGGGACGGTGTTTTACATATGTCTAGATCCGAGGGTAACTTACAGGGGGTGGTTCTGTCCTCCCATCATCTGAGTTCTGGGTATCAAACCCAGTTCATCAGGGCTGGGCAAATACGTCTTTTCCTGCTGAGCTGTTTCATCACTCCTCTGACTTAAATTTTTTCCAACCTCCAAAGTTACCTGTACATGTACCAGGTAGAATCTCCTCTGTGCAAGTTAGGCAGACATGTTCCAGCCACCAACACAGGGTCCCCTGCCAAACATGCTATCTGCCACCTCTGTGATTAGAGGCCCAACATTAGCTTAGAAGTCACCTTATAGTGAATGCTGAGTTAGTGTATCCTGAAATCAACCATAGCCTCTGAAGTTTTGGAGTCTAGAACTTGACTCTGCATGCAGATTATCTAGAGATATCTGGCCCATTGAGGGCTTGAGATTTTGTTAATTTTTTGTATGTATGTGTACAACCATATGTGTTTATTGGTGTGTGAGTGCATGTGCATGTTCTTTAGTGTGTGGGTGCACATACATGTTTGTACCTGTGTATTTGTAGGGCAGAGGACAACCTCCAGTGTCATTCAGCAGGTATCATCCCACTTGTTTTTTTTTTGTTGTTGTTGTTGTTTGTTTGTTTGTTTTGATTCAGGATCTCTCATTGAACGCAGAACTCACCAATTAGGCTAGGATGACGTGCCAGTATGCATTAGGGATTCCTTCCATCTCTGCTTCACCATTGCTGAGATTACAAGCACCATACCTGTCTTTTTATGTGGCTTCTGACTATTGAGCTCAAGATTTTCTGCATGTAAGACACTTCCTTGGCTGAACTAGCTTCCCAACCTGAGAGATCCTGCCTTTCTAATAAACAGCTGAGAGGCTGGAGGGATGGCTCAGTAGTTAATCACTCTAATTGTTTTCCCAAATGACCCAGGTTCAATTCACAGCCGCCACATCTTTATCTTGGATTCCACAGGATCCAGTGTCTGCTTCTAGCCTGGCAGGCACTGAATGCACATGGTTCACAGACATACACACAGGGAAAAACCCACACACACAAAATAAAATAGTAAGCAACTGAGTGTTGCTGATGTTGCTGGTCTGTGGATGATGCTGTGGATGGCTGGATGCCTCACTTCACTCTTTACGGCTTAACATTCACCCAGTACAGATTTGCTTTCTTTGAGTTGTGGCTGTCTAGGGCCATGTTCCTCTGGAATCAGCATAGAATTTCTGAGGCCAAAAGCTCAGAATCTATGTTTTAATTAGTCTCTTTAGGTGGTCTCTGTGTGAGAAGCAACATGACACACAGATGCTGTTGCTGTGGCAAAAATGACATGGGAAAGACTCCATCTTGAATTTTGCTTTGGCGCCTGATTTTTTTTCCCCTGGAGACTGTCATGCAGGTCTATGGCACTGGTGTTCTCTGGGGTGTCAACAAACACTTTATTCAATAGTACTGTATTTCTTTGGTGGTTGTTCCTTCATATGCCTCTGATTCTTATTTTGTTAATTTTTGACTATTTGCCTGGGAGATGGCTCAGTCAGTAAACTGCTCGCAAGCATGAAGACGTGAATTCAGTTCTCAGAACACATGTGAAAATTCTGGATGTGTTGGCATGTGCCCGCAATGCCTGCACTGGGGAAGCAGAGACAGGAGGATCTCTAGGGCTTGTTGAGAAGGCAGTCTAGGCCATCTGATAAGATCCTGGAGACTTTTTTAAAGAAGCTGGTTAATGTTTCTTAGGATGATAACCCAAAGTGTCCTCTGCTTTGTACATACGTTCTCTGCACAAACATTCTGGTGCATCTGCCACACAGGAACACGTAAACATATATGCACATGAACATACACATACGTTTTAAAGTTTAAATTCTTTCCACATTTATTGCAGGTTTTTCAAAGTTCCTGTTGTTTTTCCTTGCTTTCTGAACTCCATAACATGCTCTGGTTTCTCTCTATCAGGCCTGAGTCTCCAGCGATGGTTAGGATTTGTCTCCATAGTTCCCTGGTTACATTAATTTGTTAAAAATACACATTTCCTTGGAGTGATGTGGGAGCAGTTGGAGGTAAGGGCATGGGGATTGTATTGATTAAAACACATTGTGAGTGTGCATGAAGCTCTTAAATAATAGATAAAAAAATATATACTTCTGCAGCTAGGATGTCATTTGACTCCACATCCTGGACTTCACTGAGGCATGCTCAGGTCCAGCTCAGCTGTGACAGGCTTTATCTGCCCAGCAGAGTCCTTTGATAATTTCTCTGCTTGGCAGATGATGCTATAAACCAGATTGAGGCAGCATATGTCTCTCCAACAGTGGCCAGAATCACCCTGTATATCTTTATGTTCTAATCACTAAGACAGACACCCCAGGCTGTTCCTTGTGCCTGAAGAGTGTCATTTTATTGTTGAAGATGAAGTCTCAGCTGCTTAAAGGGTTATGGAATATGCAGACCTCAGAGAACACAGAGGTCCTCTCCAGGAGAGCGCCTTCCCTCTGTAAATGTGAAATTTCCCAAGCAGGAAGAGGGCATAGGAACTTAAGCATCATAGCCATCTAGTTTTTATTTTTAACCAAATGTTTTAATCTAAATTCATGATTCTTAAAAGACAGGAGAATCCCAAAGCCCTTTGGAATTATCAAGGGAAAAGGAACCAGTGTTACTTAACACTGAATAGAACACACATTTGGCTATTTATACACTGAGGTCCTTTGTCTCAAGGATGCTCTCTGTCATCTCACCACTGTTATCCCAGCACACTTTGTTCTCCTGAAATGTAATAGTAACCGAAGTTCCCAGGGTTCAACGATCTTTCCCAATAGCTTAAACCAACAGCAAATTTTGTTCTCTCTCTTGGGTTTATCATTCCATCACTTCTCAACTAGACAATGCACTTCCTGGTGCTATCTTTTAAATATTGATATTACTTTATTGATGCATTATAAATGTGCAGATTTGTGCAGTGCTCTGTGGCACTAGGAATGGGATGTATCTCAATGGTACAGTGCATGCCTAGCGGTATTATAGTTCAATATTGCTATACTATGTATAATTATCTGATTGAACTATTTGCCTTGTATCACTTGAAAGCTTTATCATTTTTTAGTAATAAAAACATCTGAAATCTTCTCTATCAGCTATTATGAAACATTCAATTCCTTACTGTCACTCAGAGTGATCCCATTGTGCTTTGGAAGATTAGGTATTATTCTTCCATCCATCCACATTCTGGATTACCTACCATTGACTTTACCTTTTCTGTCTTTCTCCTCACACTCTTCCCAGCCACAGGTGATCACTTTATTTACAACATATTCCCATGCTCACTATTACTGTACTATATCAACAAATATTTATGGATTGTCTTCCATATATTATGTTGTTATTCACTGAGAATATGGAACAGAAGAAGCCAGGTAAGACTTTGGTTTTCTTAGGCTAACATTCTCGCTGATTTCATCTTCAGCTTCCAATACTTCTGTGGATGGTCATCTAAATTCGTGCTGTCTTGTAGCTCTTTTCACTTGGACAGGTATCTTTCCAAAGGATAGGACAAATAGCATTTGAGTCAAATAGTTCCAGGAACAAAGAAATTCTAGCAAATAGTTGGTAAAGTTATAGAATACCACCTGACAACTGGGGTTCCAATATGAAGATAATGGACAGCTTTAATATGTACACACATGGGAACATGGAAAGAAAATTTGGAGAATTAGCTATTTGGAAGTCTGAAACAGCAAGCAAGCAGTTAGTATTATTTAAGGAAACAGCATGAAGTCACAGTCATGGGTTCCAAGCCTGTTACTCATCTCTGGAGTTGTGTGTCAGTTAATTTTCTCTTTGGAAAGACCAAATATCAAACATAAGAAGAGAATTTAAGGGTGGAAGAATTTATTTTGTCTAATAGTTTGAGGATACTATGCATCGTAGCAAGGAAGTCAGAGAGGTGTAAGGTCAGCGGAGAGAGATGTATGCTGGTGCTCAGCTGGCCAACTCCTCGCTGTTCAGACCTGGGTGGAATGGTGCCCTTCATACATTTTACTGTGGGTCTTCCCACCTCATTTAACCTAATCTAGAAACTCTCTCATGGACAATTCTGGGTCTTGCCTAGTTGCTAATTAATATTAAGAAGTAGAAGGCCCTTTATAGCATGTGCTGTAGGTAAATGGTCCCAGTCAGTAATACAGGGAGAGATCAATGTTCTTCACAATGTGTACAAAGTTACAGTTAAGTCTTGACATTAAAGAAAATATTGCTGAATACCTGGTTTAAGATAGTCTGGATGAATGTTAGTTATTTGTTGAGGTAGAGCAGAATACTATGAGTTTTCCAGATTAGTAATTAGTCCAGAAGGTAAATGTCTCAGTGGTAGGGTGCTTGCCTAGTACTTTAGCTTCTATCTCTTGGACTGTCATCCTTCCCAAATGTAAGTCTGATAAGAGAAAGTAAAGAAGCCGCACGCCTTTAATCCCAGCACTCGGGAGGATCTCTGTGAGTTTGAGGCCAGCCTGGTCTACAGAGCGAGTTCCAAGAAAGGCACAAAGCTACACAGAGAAGCCCTGTCTCAAAAAACCAAAAGAGAGAGAGAGAGAGAGAGAGAGAGAGAGAGAGAGAGAGAGAGAGCGCAAGAGAGAGAGAAAAAGTAAAGAAAAGCCATTTGCATTAGCTAGCCCCTAGGGAGCAATGACAGCTAGTTGCTATGAAAACAGGCATCTATCTTATCTCCCTCTTTAATTGGTAATGTATTGAAGTATTTCACATTTTCAATGTGGGGTGCTAACTGCTGACTTGAGATTAGTAGACCTTTAACTTGTTACAGAATAAGTCATTTGGATAATAGTTAATAAAGTATAAACTTAACTTTGTAACTATGAATGGACCCCTAGAGTGTGTATAAATAGACATCCCCTTAAGGGCATCTGTCAATATAATCATAATTTCTATTAAATTGTAACACTCAAGTCTTTAACAAATCCTAGCATTTATTAAACACAGCTGGGTTATACTTCTCCTTGGTAACTGGATTCATAAGTGGGATTGGCTTGAAGCTTCATTGATTAGTTTTGCAATCTCATTAGAGCTCACCACAAAACTGAATTCAGTTCAAGGGTTGGGGCAGAAATTTTTAGAAAGAATGAAAGAAAGAGAGAGAGAGGGGGGAGGGAGGAAGGAGAAAGACAGAAAAGAAAGTAAGGAGGGTGAGAGGAAGGGAACATGGCTATGATGGTTAATATCGTCAGCTTGATAGGATTTAGAAACATACAGGGAAACAAATCCAAACCCCTGGCTTGTCTCTGAGGAAGTTTCTCCGTTGGATGAATTGAGAAGGGAAGACTCACCTTGAATGTAACATTTGACGGTCTGGAATCAGGACTGAAGGAAGGTGAGAAGGCAAACTGAGCTGCAGCCTCCACCTCTCCTGCTTCCTGGCTACAGGCACAATGCAAACTAGTGTCTCAGGCTCCCGCCAGCCTGCCTTCTGTGCCACAGTGGACTGCACTCACAGCGGTGAGACAGGACAAACCCTTCCTTTCGTAAGCTGCTTTTATCACAGCAACAACAAGGATAACTAATTAGACGGCTATGTATGTTCTCTATGTTCTGTTTTATTGAGTTAAAATTTGTATTTTTTAAAAGTCAGTGCTGAATTAACATCTTGCAATTACAATACTTCAATCGAATGTTTCAAATAAAAAATAGCACTGAGAGTGTCAAATTCATTTCTAGACATTTACTTGTTTATTGTCTTTTTATTTTTCATTGTTTTGGAGGAGTTTATCATTAAACCCAAGTCCTTGGTATGTGAAGCAAAGCTCTAGCAGTGAGCTACTCCTCAGGAATTTGTAGAAATTTGAAGAGTTGTCTGGTGCATGCTCTGGTGCTGCCCTGATCCCCAGGGGACAGAGGCTTGACTTGCTGTGCAGAGAGCAGGGAACTGCTCTCAGCAATCTTTGTCGGTGGCTAGAGAGAGCTCTTCTTCCCACGGCCACACAGTCCCTGGGGTGTGCCCAGTACAGTGCCTGGTGGAGATGAGGACGAGTGGAAGGCCTGGCTCCTTTGCTCCAACTTGCACACATCTGGGTGGTCTCTGCAGTTCCAGAACATCCTCTGTGGCCACCTTGGCATAACAGAGGCATCATGGGAACTCTAATTTTTTTTTTTTTTGCCTGGTCTAGGGTGTTTCCTTTTCTGGGTGCTAATCCTAAGATCATTTCTTCCCGGTCTTCCTATACACTCTCCTCTACCCCAGAACTGGGACCTAAATTTCTGGAGGAGCATATTCTTGTTAATTTCTCATCTTCTTCTACATTTATATTTTGTTTTATTTTTCAAAGATTAAATATATTTATTTTACTTTTTAATTATGTGTATGCATGCCGCACGCGCGTGCGTGCGTGCGTGCGTGCGTGCGTGCGTGTGTGTGTGTGTGTGTCTGCGTTGGTGTGTGCGTGTGTGTGTGTGTGTGTGTGTGTGTGTGTGTGTGTGTGTCTGCGTTGGTGTGTGCGTGTGAATGCAGGTGCCTGTGAAAGCCAGAAGAGGATGTCAGGCAATTTTCAGCCACTGCAAAAGCAGCCACAAGTGCTGGTACTGCTGAGCCATCTTTCCAGCCCTAATGTGATATTTTGATAGATGTATAAAGCATGAAATGATTGTTGTGTTGCCTACTGTCCCAAACATCTGTCATTTTTATCATGAGAAAATTTAAAATCCTCTGTATTTGCTCATTGCAATTACCGTGGTCACCATGTTGTATGATAACACAACACAGTCTATCCTCTCTACTTCTGGCTTTGTGCTTATTGATTAAAGAACCCCAAAGCTTCCCTAGTCCCCAGTAACTACACTTATTTCCTCCTTCTGTGGCTCCACATACTGAAACATATGGTGTTATTATCTTGGTGGATTGCTTACTTAACATATTATCTTCTGGTTTATCATGCAAGCACATTTGCATATTTGCTTTAATTGTTTGTGGTTTAAGGGTCCACCAAGAAAGCATTTCTCAGCCCAATGTCATAGAATCTTTTCACTCTTTTATTCTGTTTTATAGTTTTGAGTCTTTAAAATTTTTAGTCTGTGTTTATTGAGGTTAATTCTTATATAAGGTATGTGATATGTCTTTTTTTTTTCTTTTTTGCTTTTCTTAGCTGAGTTAAATTTTGGATATTTTTAAGGTTCTTGGAAGAAATTGCCTTACTCTTACACTATTAGATATTTTAACCTTACATATTTGTGGATTTTTTCAAAGATTAAAAAATTATTTGTGTGTCTATGTGTATGCCACGTGTGTGCCGGTGTCTGTGAAGGCCAGAAGGAGGAGTCAGAAGCGTTCTTTGCTTTGTTTGTGCCCTTTGAGTAGGACCAGGGTGGAATGTATGAGCACTGCACATAGATAATGAGATCTGCTCATAGATATCCATTTACCCAGCACTATTTCACGAAAAGACCGCCCTTTGTCCATGTTTTATTCTGGCACCTTTATCAAGAATCAATAGACCACTCATGTACGAATTTATCACTGGGATGCCTGTCCTGGTCTACTTGGTAATGCATCTGTTTCCATGCCAACACCATCCTGTTTTAATTACCATGACTTTGTTATGTGTTTTGAAGTGAGTGGTAATACTTAACTGGTGAACAATTAACATTTAATAGAAGAAATCCCTCTACTCTGTGCTCAAGCCCAATGTTTTCCCTGCCAAGTCTCCTCCTGAGTTGTGAGGTCTGACTCTGACAAAGGAGAGGAAGACACATTTCTGAGTAGAAGAGACAAAAAAAGAATGAGACAGAGAGAGAACTGAACTGACTACGAGGACTTCTTGTACCCATTTGGCAATGGACACAACTAAAGAGGGGGCCGCTTGCAGTCTAGCCTCCTATTAGTGTCCTCCATCCTGACTCACAGCATACTCTTTCTTTATTTTCATTTTGGTTGTTTGGCTGCACTTTGTACTTAGCACCCCCAACCCCTGCCAAGATATCTTCCTTTCTCTTTTCTTTGCTCCAAAGCTAAGATGAAACATGAAGGGAAGAGGAAGACTATGTGGGTTCAGAAGCTTGGATGGGGACCTGGGGGTCACTGACCTGCTGTGTCCTCAGTGAAGTAGCTCAAGCAGAGTCTCTCTCGAGGAGCTGATCCTCTGGGCAGAGAAGGGGCTGGCTGTGCTGCTGGGTCTCAGGTGTGCTGGAGAGATAATAGATGCACATTTGAAGTTAATTAATAAGGCAATTCAGCAAAAGATAAGTGAAAAATAAGTGACATAGACAGCTAGTATGGGAGTCCAGAGGGGATTAATAGCTATTTGTGGGTTTAACTTGCATGGAGACAACTGCCCATTGCACTTATATCCAACAATTACTTTTCTATTAACTTTGTCTGTAGGGTGGCCAAGTGTCTGGCATTGTTCATCACCTCTGTTTAATTTCACCATTTTTATTCTCATCACATGGTAATTGGCAATGTTTAGACACCAGATTTTCAAGTAGTTTTTTTCCCTGCTAGAAAATGAAGACAATAAGTTTCACTATGATTCTTGTAACCTTGGTCCACCACTTAATTTTCCTCTTGTAATTATGTCGAAGGAAGCTTAATAGCCAATACTTTATTTGATTGGAGAAAAGTCCAAGCTGATACTAGGCATGCTTCATGTTTCTGAATTTGTTTCCTTTTCTTTATTATGGGGTAATCTTATAGGATTCCTTTGAGTCCTAAACAAGCCAACCCGTTTTGAAATGTTCTGTACAGGCTTAGTAATAGTCCATATAAGTCAAGAATACCAAATACTGACCTAATATCCATATTTTGCACCATGATTTTAGGTGGCCTTTCAGTTTTAATTAATATAATATGCAATCAAAGCAGATTTAGAATGTGAAGGTGCCTGCATTTTAAAAGTAAAGAAAATAAGACTCAGAAAAGTTAGGTGATTTTTCTTGGATTATGTACACAGAGCACAGGTCAGTCTGAGATGAAAACTGACCTGGCTGGTTGTTTACAGACTCAGTTTTCACAAGAATCCTGAATCTATTCCTGTGCCAATGAATTTAGGAAGGTTGTACTAGGAAAAGGCCCAGGATGAACCCAAAGTTTGAATTATTCTCCTCCAAGAGCTCAGTGTTTAAGAATCTCTTGATCTCTAGCACTCTGAGCTTTTAACATTCTGGGAGCATAGCTCCTTTGTTAGAGTATCTGAGTTGAGTGGACTCTGTTGTCTACTTTGAACTGATCATGACAGGTAATGTTTCTGGAAACAGAAACAGTCAGACCCGAACTGATGGTCTCAGATGCAGGATGGACATTCAAATTGAGGGCTAAGACAGTTTAGAGACAAGGTGAAATGGGCAAAAATGTACAATGCCCATCTTTAGAAATGGAGACAGAAAGGGTAGATTTGTGGTTCTGTGTAGGTGATGCATGAAGGAGCCACTGGGGAGCAAACTTCAGAAGGATCTGTCCTAAACTTGGATCTCATCCAGCCAGGTCAGAAAACAAACAAGTCAAAATGCTCACGGGATGATATGAAGATGTGAGCCACAGAATTCTGGATAGGGGAATATTGATCCCACACAGATGTAATGAGCCTGTGAACCTGTGGAGACAGGCCAGAAGGTGGATCAAACCAATGGGGGAGCTGCCTCTGTGTCCCACAGTAGGTAACTTTCTGGGCCAACTGATCTAGGCCCTAATACCATGGAATATAACATGGGGAAATTTCTCCACTGAATTCAGGCATTCAACAAGTTAGATGAGGGTACTGGAGAGATGTCTCAGCTTTTAAGAGTCCTTGCTGCTCTTGCTGAGGACCTGAGTGTGGTTAGTCAAGTCAGACTGTCCACAACAGCCTGCATTTCCAGTGCCAGGCTATCCAAGGATCTTTCCTGTGATCTGCAGATTCATGTACACATGTATGCATAGACATGCAAGTAATGTTATACAGACTGAACAGGCTATAAAATGGATATATATAAAACAAAAATTAGTGAAAAAAGAGGCCATGGATTCAAAGGAGAGCTGGGAGGGACACAGGAGGATATGTTGAGAGGAAAGGGAATGGAGAGGTGATGTTATTATAATCTCAAGAATTTAAAAAAATGTTTGTTAAGGCTGGCTTTCTATATAATGTGAAATATTGTCTGTGGTCTTTGAGATATGCTGGACATGTGTGCATATAGACACATGCGTTTGTTACTTATTTATAATTTCCCAGTGAATATTTTCTAAATAAGTTTTATTTGGAGAAAAGGGGATTAGGGAACTCTAAAGGGTGAGTAAAATGCAAAGATTTAAAATTTATTTTTTCACTATTTACATTTTCATGACTTTCATACATGGTTGCAATTATATGTGCATACTCTTACCATCGTCCTCTCTATCCTCCTTCCCCTCCTGCTGGCCACCTTCTTTCCATCCATCACTTTCCAATCTTTTCTTGAAGATCTGGTGCAGGTGGCCATGCTAAGGTGTTCTCATCATTACATTGGCCAGTCATGTCCAGTGGACTGAATTTTAGACCTCACTGTCCCATCCTCTGGCTCTTGTATTCTCCCTGCCCCTTTTCTATGATGCCCTCTCTTTTGTTTCTTAATCCCATGTTTATTCCACCTAGAGCATTTTAAAAATTAATATATTTATCCAGGTATTTTTAGTCCTTCCAATAAATTAGTAAGATGAACTTCTGGGAAAAATAATTACAAATAATTATTGAATTTATTCCACCATGCAGGTGCTTTAGCTGATTAAGCAACAGAACCAGAAATTCAGTTATTGAACTTTTTAAACATAAACATTCAGTGTGACTTTAATAACATAGTAGAACTCACTTGTAATACACTTGTATATGTTGACATTTCAATTTTAAAAAATCAGATATGCAAAATTATAGTCCTTCAAAAGATGAAATATCTGGGATTTAATATCAAATTTCTTTCTTTCCTCCGCCTTTCTTCTTTTAAAATCCATTCTTTACAAGTTCCCTATTCCCAACAATCAAAGTGTTACATGCAGCACTAACTTATTTTTATTACCATGCATCAGATGAAAGTCCCCTCATTTCACTCAGTCGATAACATTAGCCTTTCAACTTCAGTGGCACAGTCAACCATGGCAATTCTCTCACTGTAAAACTAACCACAGAGGGAGTGGTAGCATACAGCACAATGAAGAGCCACAACTTTTGCCTGCATGTAAATGAGAACGATGATGCCCAGTAAAATGGTCTGAAATGAGAAAGCCTTTGATAATAACAGGTTCAATTTACATGGTGCTCTACCTCCTGAGGACATCAAAAATCCTCCAACATGTTATGATTTGGAAAGGCTAGAAAACAGAGGTCTGTGTTGGAGTTCTCACAAGATATTAATATCTGTTCTGTGAGCAGCAGAGCACAGGACTCACGCATGTCATTAATTTCCTGCATCTTTAATGTGCTAAGGACATGTTTTGAAATAGATATTTCTGATCATAACCATTACAACTGAGACCAATTGTTTACTGGATGTTGCAAAAGAGAGTATTTTCATAGAACTTCCAGAAATAATCAGTCCCATTTCTACAAAGATAGAAATAGAGCCCACCTCATCTCAGTGTCCAGGTGATCTATTTCCTGGGGTGTGCTCCCCAAAGAATGCTTAAACAGTATGTTCTTTAATGAACCTCATAGAGATGTGCTTTAAAGAAGAATTGGTATTTTAACAGCTCTGTCGAGCAGCCGCGAATCAATTATGACATGGAGAAGCTAGCTAGTTTTGTTAGAAGAAATAATCCACTCATATAGAGAAAAGATGAAATCCAGCATACATTTTGTGAATGGACCTGGTTTTGTCTAGGTAACAAAGAGGACCCTAAGAAAGATGCATGGCGATATCACCCTAGGAATAGGGAATAGATGAGATCTCTTGGGTAAAGTGGGGGCAGGGAGGTGGCAGAGGGAAGGGGATAGGAAATGGGAAAAAGAGGGATCAGAATGGCTGGGGTGGGGAAGGGAAAGAGAGGGAGAGCAATTAAAGATGAAAGAGAGAATCTTGATAGAGGGGAGCCATTACAGGGTTAGGGAGAGACCTGGTGTCAGGGAAACTCCCAGAAATCCACAAGGATGACCCCAGCTATGATTCCTAGCAATAGTGGAGAGGATGCCTGAACTTGCCTTCTCCTATAATCAGATTGGTGGTACCCTAATTGTCATCATAGAACCTTCATCCAGTAACTGATGGAAGCAGATGCAGAGATCCACAGCCAAGCACTGGGCTGAGCCCTGAGAGTCAAGTTGAAGAGAGGGGAAAGGGATTCTATGAGCAAGGATGGTCAAGATCATGATAGAGAAAACTTGATAGCTCACAGACTCTAGATCCACAGCTAGGGAGCCTGCATGGGACTGACTTGAGCTCTCTGAATGTGGGTTGCAGTTGTGTAGCTTGGTCTGTTTGTGGCCCCTAGCAATGGGACCAAGATCTGTCCCTTGCACATGTGCTGGCTTTTTGGAACCTATTCCCTGTGGTGGGATGGCTTGCTCAGCCTTGATGCAGTAAGGGGAGCGAGATGGGGGCTTGGTCCTGCCTCAACTTGGTATGCCATGCTTTGTTGACTCCCGTGGAATGCCTTAATCTTTCTGAAGAGTGGACAGTGGGTGGGAGTAGAAAGGAGTTTTGGAGAGAGAACAGGATGAGAGGAGGGAGGGGAAACTGTAGTTGATATGTAAAATAAATAAAAAATAAAATAAAATCCCCTGAGGTTGGTATATAAAATAAATAAAATTATTTAATAAAAAATAAAGTAAAATTACTAGCCTGTCCAAAAAAGGGTGTTTTACTTTGGATTATGTTTATATGTGGGGCTGGAATATGTGCCAGTGTGGAGTGTCTGCAGAGCCTCCAGAGCTGGAGTTACACGTGGCTGTGAGCCCCTGATGGGCATGCCAGGACCTGAACTTGATTCTTTTGAGCACCAGGTCATCTCTCTGGCCCTTCTAAAAGAAGCACCTTAACATTGTTTTCTTAACATGATTATTTCAAGAGGGTAAAACTGCCTTTGCTGACCACTTTCCATGACACAGACAAGATGAAAAAATCCTTTGAGCAGAACAGAAAATGAAGTGGGGTGCATTCCTTGTCAGCACCTCACTGTTACCCAGCATTTGGGAACTAGGAGATCAGCAGGTCATATAGGATGCCAGCTTATGTCCCAACATTATAATGCAGAGTACCCTGCAATTCCATAACATGACATCTTTTTCTATCAGTGGGCTTCCTGTAATGAATATGAACACACCCAAGAGATATTTTTCAGTGCAGTAAGATTTATAAAGTAAATAAACACCTCCATGAGACCTCTGGCACCCACACTTGATGTATTTAGTCTTAAAAGGCAAGTTGCTCCTATGAGTACTATTTCTGCTTTATTTAGCCTTTGGAGAGCCATTTACCTTTTAGAAGTGACATGCTTTAGATACATTAAAGGAGAAAACTGATGGCTGAGAGAAACAGATGCCATTTGAATGACAGGAAGTTTACTGTAGATGCTGCTCTTGATTTATTTGTGTTGAGACAGAGCTATGAAAAGGGTGCATTCAGCATCTCAAAATCAACAAAGATACAGGAAACATTCTATTAAATAAGATGTCAGCTGGGCTTTGGGGTCTTCCCAACCACCCACTTTTCCCCAAATTCTGACCTATAAACTGTTTGAAATGGGCAATATATTGTTTCTGGAATCTGAGTATGCCAGTACACAATTACAAACAGAAGGTTTGGATGCCAATCTGAAACTATTTCTAATTCAATGAGTCCAGGATCATGCTAGTGTTTGCACTGTTGCTGTTATTATCAACTCCTGTCCCCCAACAAAGAATCTGGGAGCAGGAGAGAAGGCTCAACAGTAAACAACATTGTTCTTAAGGGAGACCTGAGTTCAGTGTCTAGCTCTCATAACCACACAGGGCAGCTCACATTTTCCTGAAACCAGCTGCAAATGATCTGACATCTTCTGGACTCCAAGGGGCACATACATTTGCATGCTTAACCCCCCACAAGCACATTATTTTTAAAAATAGCAAATCTTGTAGAAAGAAAGTTTGTTGGCCTCTACAGAATGCTTAAAGAGATTTTGAAATATTTGAACATCTTGTAGAGTAAGATGTGAGACACTTTAGACAAAACTACAACAAGGAAGTCTCTGGTGAAGACTGTCAATGTTTATGGAGAGATCTGTATGCTGTAACAAGCATTCTTCTCAGCAGAGCAGCAAACTACACCTATAGGTTAATAAGTCATGAAAGGATAAGGAACTGGAGAAAGGGCTCAAGGATTCAAATCAAGGGCACTACACATCAGGATAGTTGTGGCCATATTGGAAAAGCTTCCCCCAACAGAAGTGGATATGCTGGTAAGTGGCTGTCCGGGGTCAGGTGGAATTGGGCAGCTGTGTGTGACAGAGGAAAGGCAACAGCTGTTTAAGGACATGAAAGGCTAAGCCACAGAGGACTAGGTGGTGAAAATGTGCAGAGACACAATGGAATTTTACGCCACTCTAAGGGCAAACGGCACCATGACATTGATTTAAAAATGGATGCAAATGGAGATCATAAAGTTAACTAAAATAAGCCAGACTCAGAAAGACAAATGTTCTTTTCTTTTATATGGAGAATCCGGGATTTAAATTACTTATACAAATTATATATATTTGTATAAATAAATAAATATATGCATATATAATATATATGTACTTGCATAGTTCATGTGTGCTTTGAAACTAGAGAGTGGATCAAGAGAGGGGAGGACAGGGTCTTAAGAGGATAAGGAAAGAGTGATGGGATACATATCAATAGGGGCTGGAGAGATGGCTCAGTACTAAGAGTGCTTGTTGCTCCTGTAGATAACCTGAGTTCAGGTCCCAGTACCCAAAATAGATAACTCACAATCACCTACAATTCATGCTCAGGGCATTCAACACCCACTTGAGGCCTCCAGGGAGCACCTGTACTCATGTGCATACACACACAACATGAAAATAAAATAAAGCTTTAAAATAAGAAGAAAGGAGAAGCTAGCATTATAGAGAAGGAAAGAAAACCGGTTAGAAAAGGTCAGAGGACACAGGGATAAAGAGTAGGGGAAGTGAACACATCAGATGTCATGTATGTATAAAAATGCTATAATGAAGCACATTGCTTTCTACATTATGTTAATTGAAACAAACATAAAAGGCTAAAATAAGGATAGGATTCTTCACAGGATAGAAATCTGGCAAGTGTGACATAAGTCAGAGGTTCCATGAGACAAACGCAACATCCCTTTTATGAGTCTTTCAGGCCTATGGCATACACTATAGCCACATCTGACTTTCCAACATCCTGCTCTTTTGTTGAATAGCTTGTTAATTGCAGTTTGTTTCTGGGAAGGAATTATACAAATTCAGACACACTCTGCCATCTTTCCAGGGGTTTCCATGTCTCTCTTTTGAGATCCAACCAGCAGTAAATGTTTCTTGTGTTTTCAAGATGCTCTTCCATTCTGTTGTTTCCCTTCCCAGCTGAACACACAGACGGTTGGCTTAAATTCAACCCTGTGATTTGTCTACAGTTGTGGATCTGGGTTTTACAATTTTCTATGCCTAATGATTTCCATATTTTTCTCAAGGGCATTAAAATCATATGCTATATTTATTTTCTATTACTTTCATTTTTCTATTTCTTTTATTAAAATTATAAATATGAGCAAACCATTACAAAAGACTGCATGTGATTTTTTAACACAGGATACCTTTTCAAGTGAGTAGTATCTGAAGGAATCATGAAGCCATGAAGCCATCACAGCAATAGTGGATCCTTGGTCCTTGTTTGTATCTGTCCCTTTCTAGCAATGTGACCTTGGGTCATTTATTCATCCTCTGTCATTTGAAACAGAAAGGATACTATTGGCTGTTCACCACACTGAGATGTTAACAATAAAGCGTTAAGAGACGTTAGACCCAGAGAGCAGCATCACATGATGGTTAATGTGTTTGGGTGCAGAATCACCATGGAAACACACCTCTGGAATTACCTGTGAGGAATTTTCTGGATTAGGTTAATTGAAGTCAAAATGCCCACTTTAAATGTGGGCAGCAGCATCCCATAGGAGGAGGAGGACTGAGTAGCCACCCTCTTCACGCTCAGCTGGATGCTGTGTGAGCAGCTGCCTCCCACACTTGTGGCATGTCTTCCCTGCCAGGGTGGACAATCCTCTCAACTATGAGCTGAAATGAGCCCTTCCTTAAGTTGATTCCTGCCTGGCATTTGGTCTCAGCTATGACAAAAGTGACATGGAGAGTAGCCATGTCACCAGTTGTGAGTGTCACACAAATTCCAGGAATTCACAGATGTGGTGAAGCTTTCACAACTGATGCTTCAGGCTTCATATTGTACGAATGAAATGTAAGGTTCAAATATTTTGTTTTTCTTTCAAAGGCTCTTACCCTAGAACTATTTACTGAATAATTTATTTCTGTTAACTTTTTATAATAATTCTAATTTTCAGTTTCTTCATATTTAATGTGATTCTAAAAGTCATCATGTTAAACCTTGTATTATTTCATCATATGAATAATATATGTCCACTTTAGAATACATAAAAATGTGTCTGCTTCTGGTATCTAGACTCAGTGGGAAAGGGATTTGCCACATAAGCATGAGTACAGGACCCACATCTGCAGCACCCACATAAAATGCTTGTAAACATGGCATTCTGACAGTAACTGGGGCTCAGGAAGTGTACAGATGGGATCACTGGGGCAGGTGGCTAGCCAGACTGGCTAAATTGGCTAGTTTGGGGTCCAACACAAGAGCTTGTTTCATTGAATAAAATTGAAAGCAAGTGAAAAAGACTCCCAAATTCAACCTGTGGCTTCCATGTTCATGCACTCACATGTTATATACCAACACCCATAAAAGTACACACACACACACACACACACACACACACACACACACACACACATGCACGTACTAATAGTATTAGTTACCTTCCTGTGGTAAAATGCCATGGTCAAAAGCAACTTAATGAAGGAGGAGCTTAGTTTTGTTTATGGGTCTAGAGGAAGAGAGTCCAAAACCGTGAGAAAGCCAGGGCAGGTGCAGAAACAGGAAGCTGGCTGATCACATGTCTATACACACACAGGAAGGAGAGAGAGAGAGAGAGAGAGAGAGAGAGAGAGAGAGAGAGAGAGAGAGAGTGCCAAAATAATAAACCCTTCCTTCCTGAGACAGCTTTTGGTTATATTTTACCCCAGCAACAGAGAATAACATACACCCACCTCTTTTTAACTTCTTTGAACTCCACACATCTCTGAACTTGTGAGTTTTAAGGTTCTGCTCAGTGACTGACTATAAACTGTATGTTTCTTTACTTTATCTTTTTTGTTACAGCCTGCACTCACCAGCATACTCCTCGTCAACATTTTTGCCTCACTTCTTCATATTGCTACAGATTTTTTCAAGAATATGCTATTCTGTGCAGAACCTCCAAGAAACAATTTATCAAATGTTAACATCCTTTTACTATGGCCAACCACCTTTTCATTCTTCAATAACTTTTGCTTCTCTTCACAGCTCTGAGCCACTATGGAAGCCCTCTTCTGACTACCTGGTTTCATCATAAATATAGACTAGCCTCAGTACTCTTAACTGGATTGTATCTGTTGACCATTACAAGTGGACCTCAGCTTCATACAGTCTTCATGGTCATACCGATTGGCATACCCTACTGACAGTATTTTTAGTCACCCACAAAGAGGTGCTTAGCCTGTCTCCACTGGCTCTTAAAACTTCTCCAAATGTAAATTGAAATAACCACTCATCAATTATTCTATTGATCAAAGAAAGTGACATGGCTATAATTCAGGGGATGAGGAGGCAGAATTAATGTGTTTCTGAGACCTAACAGCATCAAAATCATTTCCACTTCTCTAACTATTGAGGTAAGTTGGGAATCAGGTTTAGTTTAGGAAACAAGGTGCAAGACATTAGGAGCTTTGGAACCAAAATTTAGCTTAAGTATATCAGGCTAACAGTTCTCCTTTAAGTAAAAACAAACAAACAAACAAACAAACAAAAACAAAAAACAAAACCAAAACCAAAAACACTAAAATTTTTTTTTATTAATTCTGGTCTTTCCTCCTAATTGACTCTGTCTCCTGATAAGTATGATGAACCATGGAGGCCTCACCCACTGAGCTATCACCAGGTCTACTTGTGGATACTGGAGTTATGAATTAATGTTTTCTTTTATGCTCATTTATTATAGGAAACCCAAGGTGTTGGATTGAGCAGCTATGAGTCTACATGATATTAAGTCCCTGAAATTTTCATGACAGAAACATACTAATGACTAAAACACAAAGGAGCACTCTAGTCTCTTTCCTATACCTGAAAATTAGAAAATAATAGCTTTGAGGAAAGTCAGAGCAACAAGCCTTTAGTGCACAGGAAATGACTTCCCAAATAAACATGACATACAAGCATTGGGACAGGAATATTCCATATCCACCTGGGGAAGGGAGTCTAATATGCTTGATTATATCAGTGCACTGGTTATGGCCATGCTTTGTGTGGGTAGAAATTGAATTCCTGCAGCAGGCAGGTCCCAGTATTTGCTGATGCATAATGAGGGTGCTCAGACTTCGACTGTTTATCCCCTAGAGTCTCATTAAACTAAATACACTTGCCTTAAGCCACCTGCCTATGGGCAGCCGCAATAGAAATAAAATCAGATTCATTTCCCATCTTGATAAATTGCCATTAACTACTACTTTATCTGAAATAAGCTTGATAATTAGTGCCTCTGATTACATAGAGAAAACCGTTGAATCTTTTAGAATGCCTTAAAAAATGCAGCCTTTCTAAATTTGCTGCAGTTGAGGGAGGAGATTGAAAGCCCTGAGCCAGTTGTGCCTGTGATGAGTGTCATTAAAATAGCAATCTTTTTTTGGAAGCTCATCTTATCCCAAGTAAGTGTGATTTAGGAATATGAGAACACCTGTTCTAGGGTGACAAATTTTACCTTAGTGCTCTGATATCCTTTAAGAATGAGGGCTGGAAAGAAAGAAATTGATGCCTTGAGTGACAGGTCTATCTTGCTGACTAATCAGAAGGAAGGGGAAGAGCACCCCAGAGATGGGACTATCACAGGGCCACAGTCCAGCTCTGTATCTACTTTTATTAACAGCCAGCTACAAATAACTCACTTTATGATATTACAGTCAATAACATTGACCACACACAATGAGCTTGCTGTCCTCAGTGATGTGGGGAATGCTTCCCAGTTGGGGCCTGCCAGCCTTTCAGAAGACAGTGGTGGGTTTTTGTTGTCTCTGGCTCCCACAGAATTTGTTCTTCTTTCCTCTTCTCCTTTCAGACACATAGAAGGATTCTTTAGACTGGAGGGAACATTTCTTCCATGTTTCTGGAAGCTTCTTTCAATGACACACGCATTTTGCTGGGGCACTAGCCTATGTCAGGGAGAACATCCAGAGAGCTCTGCCTGCCTGGCCTTTGCTTGAAGCTGTGAATACAAAGAGCAGAGGGACCTTGGGAAGTACGGTGCAGACTGGGGAGCAGACAGAAGACGCAAGATCCTTGAAAATGGACAGGAGAACTAGTGAAGGACAACAATGCTCATGTCATTAATTATTCGAACAAACTTGTGATAATAATACTGTTTTTAGAAAATTTACTCTGTCCATGGTTAATGTAAAAACGTCATAAATGTAGTATTTGATTAAATTTCACAGCAATATCACGAGGTATATGTAGCAAACAAGACAGTGATCTGTTTTCAAAAGTGCTGTGATCCAGCTTAAGTTCAAATACAAATATAGAACAATGGCTAGGTGCCCGTCTTAGGTCTGCTAACTAAACTAACCCCACAACAAATTATTCTAGTCAGATTTAGCTCAGTGGTAGAGCGCTTGCCTAGCAAGTGCAAGGCCCTGGGTTCGATCCTCAGCTCCACGAAAAACAAACAAAAAAACACGTAAATTATGCTAGTCTGGCTAGCCCCTCCTCTTTTAAAAATAAAATTTAGCATGGAAAAATTACTAACATTCAACCTTGGCTGAAAAGTCACCTGTCTGATAAACTTTACAAAATAAAATTGTAAGACACAGACTAACCCGTGCATTGTCTTGGTGAAGAAATCTAAAAAGATAAGAGGCAGAGGGAAAGACCTAGGTGACTGACATGTAAGATTGTAACTCCCTAATTATTTCCTCCATGAAGAATGGGAGGAATCAAAAATGTTAGGGTAAAAGTGCTGTTCTCTGAGCTCAGTTATGCACCTGCCATTTGGGGGATGACCGTCGTTATTTTATCAAGGTGAAAGATGAGGGATTGGGTGTAAGTGGACCACTCCCAGAGTCCTGCTCTTTTTCCCAGGGGTGGCTTTGTACTTCTGCCATTATCCAACATGGGCACTATGGTTACAAGATACACAGAGATCCTGGTAGATTTGGAATCTGGCACCATAATATTTTGGTGGTTTTCTGTGGTATGACCATTCCTGAAGTCTAGAGGGTGATGAAGTTAGACATGGGACGGTTGCCCTCACACTCAGGGTCAAGCTGAACATCTAACTAGAGATGATGAGAGAGACACTTGGAAGAAGTGAATTGATTCAAAATATGTTTGTTGTTTACAGATAATGTGTCTGGTGGTGTTCAGTCTACAGACTGAAAAAAAAAAAAAAGAAACTGAGTATTTTAACACCAAGCCCTTGCTTTAAAAATATAGATAGATGTTTGCTTCTGTCAAAGAAAACTAAAGAAGAAATGCTGTCTGGATTTTCTTGCTTTGCTGATGAATGTGGTTCAATAAACGACTATAGGTAAGTTGTATGAAATGCAAAGCTACAAGGTCTTGCTATCTTTCAAGTTAAGTTAAAAACTATGAAAGAAACTTAAACATTTGCCCAAACTTTAGTGGAAGTCCAACTCGTGTGACTGAAACACATGCAATGCCACTCATGAAAACAAAAGAAATTTCTAGCAGAGTCCTTCATGGTTCTGGGCAATGCTCTTTGTATCCTGTGTAAAAGATTGACTTCCCATATAGTATTCACCTCAACATACTGTGGTTATTAACACAAATTTGCCTCTATAACATCTCTACTGTTTGATACACTCATAATTGGAAGGACAATTATATCTTACTTCTTCCATGACATTTCAAAAATGATCATGAACTTGCCTTTTATCCTGGTATAGAGTTTTGAGATATAGTATGAGACATTCAGTGAACATAAACAGTAAAAACTAATTGGACTTAAGAGGAAATAGTATGCAATGTATACAATATGATGTGTAAATTCTGTTACTTCTATAAAATATACATTTTGTAGTATAAGAAAATAAATTTTTTCCTGTATCCTTTAGATATATCCTTTACTTTGTAGGAAACAAGTCAAAGATATTTTGGAAAGCAACAAACCATGTTTATTGTTTTCAAAATTAATAGACTGAAAAGCTCATAGTTACAAACTAGCACTTAATCCAAGGTAGCCAGGTTCTGAAAATACATTTAATCTTCTGTATTAGGGTACTGTAACTGAAGTAGTTGTAACTAACCTTTGTGGTAACAGACTTGGTGAAGGTCTGTGAATCGGATGAGCTAGGAGACTCAGGAAATGCTGAAGAATCATATCTGGGTTTGTGTCCTTGTGTTATCAGGTGTAAATCTTTCCTTTATTGTAGGACTGTGCAAACCTGCTTATCTGACAAAGACTAACTTATTCCCTTCCCGAGACATTATTAGTGCCTGAAGCACACCAAAGACAGAACCAAGAATGAGAGTGCAACCATGTAGAGCTATCTGTAAGTGCATGTACAGTCTACCAGGGATCATACTACAGAAGAAAACTGACTTCCCCTCCCTCAGCAGCCATTGACTGCAAATAACTCTAACAACAAAGGCAGGGCCTTGTCTGTTCCTCAATCCTTCATGGAGGATGCTGACTGGCTTGATCTTGTGCAGATCTTCTGGAGGCAACAAGATCTGTTGTGAGTTCATGACTGCTACAGGCTCACCATGTGCAGAAGCTATTTCACAGCAATTTGAGATAATTTTGCTTTTTACTAGATAAAAATACTGATAAAAATAGCAACAACAGAACCCAATACTGTGGTGATAATGTGTCCCCTAATATACTGTGCACTCTGATAAACTTATCTATGGTCAGAGAACAAAATAGTCACTAGAGAGACAATAGAGACCAGAAAATGGTGGCACACATACCTTTAATCCTAGCATTATGGAGGTAGAAATTCATCCGGATCACTATGAGTTCAAAGCCACACTGGAAACAGCCAGGCATGGTGACACAGCCCTTTAATCCCAGAAAGTGATGGCAGGAAGCAGAAAGATATATAAGGCAAGAGGACCAGGAACTAAGTTTGTTAAGCTTCTAGGCTTTTAGCAGCAATTCAGCTGAGATCAGTTTGGGAACAGGATCGGCTAAGAAGTTGGCAAGGTAAGATTGGATGTGGCTTGTTCTGTTTCTCTGACCTTTCAGTGATAACCCCAATGCTTGGCTCTGGATTTTTTTAAATTAATAAGACCTTTTAAGATTCGTGCTACACAATATGGAGAAATGGTGAAGAGATGCATCTCTACCCATTATCTGGGTTCAGAGAGTGACAGGTTACCAGGATGCCTTACTGATTCCCAAGGAGTTGAATGGAAAATGCAGTTCAGGATGGAGTTATCCTGGACTTCACTGACTATACCCCTGAGTGTGATAACATTTGATTATTATCTGATATTATTTTGAGAAATACTGAAAAGACCCTGGTAGACATCTTTTGTTTCAGTAAGTTTGATGTCTATAGTTGTGAAAACTTTGCTCTCTGAAGAATGGGAACAGCTGCTCATGGTGGTACAAAAGGCAGGCTCCTTCCTGTTCTCTGCAGCCCAATAGGGAAGAATCAGGATTGACTGGATAAGGACAGAAGAAGATTTGGAATGTGAAGGAACAGTGGATGCCCTGGAAAACAGAGGTTCCTCCATCATCAGAACATGCTCTTCTCATTTTCTGCTCTCTGAGAACCAAATGTGTCCTGTTTCTGCTACTTGATCAAGTAAACAAAGTAATGAGAGAGAAGTTATGTGAACATGATATGTTCTGTTTATCTGCATGTGATGTGTAGTATTCTATAAACTAAAATAAGATTAGGATATGCTTTTATACTTCACCTTTTCCCGTAATAGGAGTGCAAATAAAATTTATGAACTGGACAAGAACATGAAAATGGAATATAAATGTCTTTGTGGGAAAAAATGTAGGACATCCATTAGCAAAGTAGGGTGGTGGCCAGGCCAGCATAGCTCTCTGGATAAGCATCTGTATAAAGGTGATCTGAAATTCACCACATCCTTCATAGGTGTATGAATCAGTGAAAGCAATATCAACAGAATCAGATAAAACTCTTTGATTACATGTTTAACAAGTTTTTATTTGTGAAATACATAATTATAAAAGACGTATTTATAAAATAAATTGGGAGAATATTATGATAAAGAAAAAGGTCACACACTAATTCTTATTTTGTGAAAATGATGAGTTTTAAAATTCTTAGTATTTTGATGCTGGGCAATGGTGGCACACGCCTTTACTCTCAGCACTCAGAAGGCAGAGGCATGCACATCTCTATAATTTCGAGGCCAGCCTGGGCTACAAAGTGAGATCCAGCAAAGGCACAAAGCTACACAGAGAAACCCTGTCTCAAAACAAAACAAAACAAAACAAAACAACAACAACAACAACAAAAAACCCTTAGTATTTTGATCTTTGAACAACTTTTATTCATATTCTGTTTTTTAATTTTATTTACATATGTGGAGGAACTTGAAAAAGGTTGCATGTATATGACAGAAAGGATTATTGGATACACTATAGCTGAACTTACAGGCTGCTATGTGCCCCTCAGAGTAGGTTCTGGGAACAAAATTTGGTCCTTTGCAAGATCAGCAAACAGTGTTGACCACTGATCCACTTCTCCAACTCCTCCACCATACTGTTACCACCCTCCACTCCTGCAAACTACATGAGGGACCTATTTCTGTGGAATTTTAAATTTAGTTCTTTGAATTTGTGATAATATAATCATATCATTTTTCTCTTCCCAAACCTCCCCAATTCCTCTCCTTACTCTTATACAAATTTATGGCCTCTTTTTTCATTTATTGTTGTTACATGCATCCAAGTATATGTATATAAAAAAACAAATAGTCAAAAAAAATGACCCACTCAAAAAAAAAAAATGGGCCTATATCCTTAACTTGGAATTCTCAAAAGAAGAAAAACTGGCTAAGAAGTGTGTTTAAAAAATGTTCATGCTATTTTTCAGTTGAGAAATTGAGGCATACGAAGATGTAAAATATTTTTGCTCATAGTCCAGGATATTGGAAATCTATTAAACCTATTAAACTGTGGGTCATTTAATTGTAATACATTATATCATGGCATATATATATATATATATATATATATATATATATATATACATATATATATATATATATCAACAATTACTGTATTCAGATATTCAAATTGTTCTTGATTTCTTAGCAGATTATATATATATATATACTTTTTTTAGGGGTGTGTGTGTGTGTGTGTGTGTGTGTGTGTGTGTGTGTGGTGTGTGTGTGGTGTGTGTGGTGTGTGTGTGTACCATGAGTGCAGGGCTCTCACACCCTGAAGGAGGGCACTATTTCCTCTGCAGCCAGGGTGAATGTGGTTGTAGGCCTCTGGATTGTGTGCTGGTAACCAAAGTTGGGTTCTCTGCAAGAGCAGTGCACACTCTTAACCATGGACTCAGCCATCTCAGCAGGCTTCTGTGCTTTCTTATTGCTTCCTATTATGTTTTTTCTGAGAAGACTTTTGGAATTGAAAATTCAAATCAATTCTATGATAGTAAGAACACAGATCTATTAAAGTACTTAAACTAGTTATATTATACTCTCCATCCCAAGCAGTGTAATAGACTTTACTAAGTCTACTTAGAGATCATGCAGAGGACTCAGTCAGTAAAGCATTCCCCTCCCCAGCACGAGTTGTGAGATTAGTCCCCAGAGCCCACAGTGAAAGGCTGAGCATGGTGCAATGTGTTCCTAATCTCAGCACAGTCATGACAGAGACCAGAGAATCCCTGGGGCTCTCTGGCCAGCCAGCTTTGTGGAAAGCAGCAAGCACTACAGTTACCCCATTACATAGCCCATTTTTCTTCATATTTGTAGTGGATAAATTGATTGTCTTTGATGACTTTCAAAGTAATATCTACAGGAAGTGAATTGCTTAACATACAGAGCTAAAAAATCCCTTCTTCCCCAAACAGTCATACAATTATGGAGACTGGAGACTGCTCTTCTCTATCACAACAATAAAACAACAGATTCAGAGTTGAAGATAAAATGTTCTCAGGGAAATTAAGTGATTATATTATGACCACATGCATAGCAACTACAGTGTGGTTTTCTTTCTTTTTTAAAAAATTTTCTTCTTTATTATTTTGTGTTTTAAATTCTATATGTCAGCCATGGGTTCCCCTGTCCTCCCCCCTCGCGCCCCCAACCCCACCTTCCCTCTAGCCCCTCCCCTCCACTCCCATGTCCTCCAGGATCAAGACTCCCCTGGGGATTCATTCAGACCTGGTGGATTCAGTACAGGCAGGTCCTGTCACCTCCTTCCAGACTGAGCAAAGTATCCCTCTGTAAGCCCAAGGTTTCAAACAGCCAGCTCATGCACTAAGGACAGATCCTGGTCCCACAGACTGGATGCCTCCCAAACAGATCAAGCTATTCAATGGTCTCACTTATCCAGAGGGCCTGATCCAGCTGGGGGCTCCACAGCCTTTGGTTCATAATTCATGTGCTTCCATTCGTTTGCCTATTTGTCCCTGTCCTTTCTGCAATCTTGGATTCAACAATTCATGCTCTTGCAGACCCTCCTCTTTCTCGACAGTTGGACACCTGGAGCTCCATCTGGGGCCTGGCCAAGGATCTCTGCATCCACCTCTATCAGCCATTGGATGAGAGTTCCAAGACGACTGCCAGGGTGTTTGGCCATCTGATCACCAGACCAGACCAGACTAGCTTTCTCTCGACCATTGCCAGCAGACTACAGAGGATATATCATTGTGGATTTCTGAGGACTTCTCGAGCACTCTGTCTATTCCTGTTCTCATGTGGTCTTCATTTATCATGGTCTGTTATTCCTCATTCTCCCTTTCTGTTCTTGATCCAGCTGGGATTTCCTGCTCCCCTAAACTTTCTTTCCCTCAAATCTTGCCCTTCATTACTCCCACTCTCGGCCAGGTTGTTCATGTCGATCTCATCAATTTCTCTGTCATTGTGTGATCCTTGGGTCTTTCCTAGGGTCCCGTTTTCTAGCTAGCCTCCCTGGAGTTGTGTAGCAGTCTAGTCATCTTTGTTTTACAACTAGTATCCTACTATGAGTGAGTACATACCATGTTTGTCCTTCTGAGTCTGGGTTACCTCACTCAGGATGATTTGTTCTAGATCCAACCATTTGCCTGCAAACCTCGTGATGTCATTGTTTTTCTCTGCTGAGTAGTACTCCATTGTGTATATGTACCATATTTTCTTTATCCATTCTTCAGTTGAAGGGCATCTAGGTTGTTTCCAGGTTCTGGCTATTAGAGACAAAGCTGATACGAACATAGCTGAGAAAATGACCTTGTGGTATGATTGAGCATTCCTTGGGTATATGCCCAAGAGTGCTATAGCTGGGAGATGGATTTCCAATTTTCTAAGGAAGTGCCATATTGATTTCCAAAGTGGCTGTACAAGCTTGCATTCCCACCAGCAGTGGAGGAGAGTTCCCCCTGCTCCACATCCTCTCCAGCATAAGCTGTCCTCTGTGCTTTTGATCTCAGCCATTCTGACAGGTGTAAGGTGGTATCTCAGAGTCATTTTGATTTGCATTTCCTGGATAATTAGGGATGTTGAGCAATTGCTTAAATGTCTTTCAGCCATTTGAACTTCCTCTGTGGAGAATTCTCTGTTTAGTTCTATAGTCCTTTTCTTAATTGGACTGTTGGGCATTTTGATGTCTAATTTCTTGAGTTCTTTATATATTCTGGATATCAGCCCTCTGTCAGATGTGGGGTTGTTCAAGACCATTTCCCATTCTGTAGGCTGTCACTTTGTTTTGTTGACCGTGTCCTTTGCTCTAACAAAAGCTTCTCAGTTTCAACAGGTCCCATTGATTGATTGTTTCTCTCAGTGTCTATGCTACTGGTGTTATATTTAGAAAGTGATCTCCAGTGCCAATGCATTCAAGAGTACTTCCTACTTTCTCTACTATCAGGTTCAGAGTAGCTGGATTTATGTTGAGGTCTTTGATCATACGAAAGTCCGTCAATGTCATACACCATATAAACAAACTCAAAGAAAAAAAACACATGATCATCTCACTAGATGCAGAAAAGGCATTTGACAAAATCCAACACCCTTTCATGATAAAGGTCTTGGAGCGATCAGGAATACAGGGAACATACCTAAACATAATAATGGCAATCTACAGCAAGCCAACAACCAACATCAAATTAAATGGAGAGAAACTCAAAGCAATACCACTAAAATCAGGAACAAGGCAAGGCTGTCCCCTCTCCCCCTACTTATTCAATATAGTACTTGAAGTTCTAGCCAGAACTATAAGACAACATAAAGAGATTAAGGGGATACAAATTGGAAAGGAAGAAGTCAAGCTCTCCCTATTTGCAGATGACATGTTTGTATACATGAGTGACCCCAAAAATTCAACCAAGGAAGTGATACAGCTAATAAAAACCTTCAGCAACACTGCAGGATACAAGATCAACTCAAAAAAATCAGTAGCCCTTCTATATACAGTAGACAAACAGGCTGAGAAGGAAATCAGAGATACATCACCCTTTACAATAGTCACAAATGATATAAAATACATTGGGATTACGCTAACTAAACATGTGAAGGACCTATATGACAAGAATTTTAAGTCCCTGAAAAAAGAAATTGAAGATGTCAGAAAATGGAAAGACCTCCCATGCTCATGGATAGGCAGGATTAACATAGTAAAAATGGCGATCTTACCACAAGAAATCTACAGATTCAATGCAATTCCCATCAAATTACCAACACAATTCTTCACAGATCTGGAAAGAATAATACTCAACTTCATATGGAAAGACAAAAAACCCAGGATAGCCAAAAGAATCCTGTACCTTAAAACAACTTGTGGAGGCATCACAATCCCCGACCTCACGCTCTATTGTAGAGCTACCATAATAAAAACAGCTTGGTACTGGCATAAAAACCAACATGTGGACCAATGGAATTGAATTGAAGACCCTGAAATTAACCCACACACCTATGAACATATAATTTTTGACAAAGAAGCCAAAAATGTACAATGGAAAAAAGAAAGCATCTTCAACAAATGGTGCTGGCATAACTGTATGTCAATGTGTAGAAGGCTGCAAATAGATACATATCTATCACCGTGCACAAAACTTAAATCCAAGTGGTTTTCTTTATACACTGGACGTTTTGGGGCATGTGTGCTGGCTTCAGTACTAGGTACGTTGGGGACATTAAGAGACTTTGCAGATGAACACTGATAATATTTCTATGAAAAATTTACTGGAGGAAAAGCACTTTTTGAGTGAACACTATCACTTCTAAATCATTCAGAAACAAGTCTCAATATCATTAGGTATCTTAGCACAAGTGTAATGCTCTGAAGCAACTTGTTTATATGTTCTCTGCCATCCACACATCTAGGCAAGCTTGATATGGGGTGTGTGAGGTAATGGGAAAAACTTGAAAGGCAGAAATTATATATGCATGCATTTCTAAGTATTCATTAATCTCCAGTTTAGGATAGTTTTTATAACACCTTTTTCAAGGATTTTATATGGCTCACACAAAAATCTATCAGTTGAACTCAATCAAAGAAGATTATTAATTCAGGGAAAGGAAAAATTTGAAACCGTAACTTTTTTGTATTATTTTATTTATTTTGTCAAAGATTTACTTTATTTTTATTTTAATTACTTAATTTATATTTTATGTGTGTATATGTGTATGTGTGTGTGTGTGTGTGTGTGTGTATGCACTGTGTGCAGGTGCCCACAGAGACTAGGAGAGAGCACCAGATGCTTCTGGAGCTGCTCATTGTGGGTGCTGGGAACCTCACTTGGGTCCTCTACAGGGAATGATGCACTTTCAAACACTGAGCAACCTCTCTAGTCCTGTACTTTGGATTTTTTCTTTTTTGAAACTTGGTCCCTTATGATAAATTAGATGAATCCTGAATTTAGAAAAAAAAAAAAAAAGCAAATTAACCTTTTGCTTATGTATTAAGTGACTCACCTAAACCATAAGGAAAGTGAAGATAAAAAGAGTAATATATTGTTTCCCTAAGTGAAAAATAAAGTGGGCGTGTTATAGAGTTGCACAGAGAAGCGGGTAATTGGATGCATGTTGGAAGGAGAAAAGATCCCTAAGAAACAGTTCTGACTCAATTGAAAGGAGCAAGGTGAGTAATAAAAGTTCCCTATGGGGAGATATTGCATGTTATAAGATCTTTTTTTTTTTTCCTTTTTTGAGCAGTAGTGCAGCTCTCTGGAAAATCTCAAAACTTATGGACAACTGTGTTTTATGTTACCATGTTGTGATAAAAATGCTTTTCTAATAAAAGAAAATAAAATAAATTTAAAAATTAAAAATAGGGACAGTGCCCCAGCAAGTACAAAGGATGAGGAATAGATATAAAGAGAAGACAGAGCTTGAGGTATACATGATCCCACTGTGGTGGCTCAACATGTAGGCTCTCCTAGGATACCGTAATTACTGTCAATATTTCCATGGAATCATCTTGAGATACTTAGTTGGATTTTAAAATTAAGATAAGCCATAGGTCTGAGTTCTCAGGCATATTTTTATTACAATAATAATACAATAGTAATATAAAGGTTAAAATAACATGCACCATTGGATTGACTAAAGTGTGAAGAGATGGTACAACACATGATCTATCAACACTAGGTCAAGATGGGGAGGCTGAATGGGCAGCCATTTACCTCTGAGTTATTGACTACTAGTAAATACTAGAGAAGGGAGAATCACATCTTTAGCGTGTGCTCAGTGTTGGAGCCCACCAGGCTCTAACAGATAGCTCCAAATCGACAGATAGCACTACTTAATCACAGTTGATCACAAAATAAAATGAGTAGATATAAAAATTAAAGAGAGATTTGTGGGGAGGAGTTGAAGGCAGTCAGGGGTGATTAAAGGACGGAGAGAGAGGCAGTGGGAAGCAGGCATTTTTCACATGTGTGAAATTGTCCAAAACCAGATTTCATTAATGACAGCAATAACAAAATCTATATTATTGACTAAAGAAAACCCCACAAATTTATCACTGTATATAGACACAGAAAATCTCATTTAAAAAATTGAAAATATATACATTTTTCAATAACCTGAAAAAAGCAGTACAAAGGATTGGTTTAAAAATACACATTCCAGGGCCTGGAGAGAGGGCTCAGTGCTTAAGGGCACTTGCTGCTCTTCTGGAAGCCCATGTTTAGTTCCACAAAAACAGCTTACTATCTCCTGTGAATTCAACCCCAGAGGATCAAATGCTTTTTTCCAGTCTTCCCCAGCACCAAAATGAGTATTAAAGTAACGCATTTTGTGAAAATGAATCAGTAGTTGTTTGCGTCGATGTAGTTGCATAAATAGGACTTAGGTAGGCTACTTCATTTATTTGGAATGTATTACTTCATTTGCCATGTAATGTTATTGATATCAAATACTTTTGCAAAAGAAAAGCAAGGCTGGTTCTCTAGCTCTTGTTTACATGATTCTCCATGTATAATTGATGGGGAAAATCCCACTGGATATAAAAGAGTTTCATAATACTGGAAAATACTACTTCCTGATTAGGCTTGGGAGTTCTTTGTTGGTAGGATATTATACCAGTGAAATATGCTGCAGCAGGAGACTTCCTCATAGGTTGGCTGAGTCAAATCCACCTGAGATTTTTTTTAAAGCAATAGTTACTATGCAGGTCCTACCAACATTTATTGTCTCCAAGAAAAATCAAAGAGCCAACTGAAATTTTTCCAAATTATTTAAAAAGCCAAATGGCAACTAGGCTATGGTTTGAAATAATCTCTTGCCAAAGTTAATATTTGGACTTAGATATGCCCTCTGAGAGAAGTAACCCAAAGCCAGCAAATACTAGTTTTAATATTTATGAAAATGAACCTGGCTATAGCATTCATTTTGATTTGAAAAAAAAGTACTATGTTGATTAGCCAAATCCCTTCTCAGCATGTATATTAGTCAGATTTAATACCATGCCACAAATGTTAAAATATACCAACTGTCTCAAATTGCTTTTGTAGGTCATTAAATGAAATAAATCAAATATAAATGTTCTCTTAAAGTGAAATATGCTATTCTTATAATGATTATTGCTTGGCATAGAATTTGTGTAAAGAAATATGTCTGGTGGGCATGGTTGAGCACATCCAATGTTGACCCATGTTTGATGTCAACATGAAGGGAAAACAGAACTGGGACCACTCATCAGACAAATTACTACCCAGACTGTGTCTTTGTTATGTGTGTCAGTGTCAGAGTTATTTTTCCCCATGTGCATCAGCATTTTTGACTGAGAAATGATAGCCAAACTCTTTTAGCCAGGCTTAATATGGAATAAGAAGAAACACACACACACACACACACACACACATTCTTGATGTATACAATATATTTATATTTTGATGCCTACATGTATAACAATATAATAGACTCAATATAAAATGGGTGGTAGTAACTTATAACCATATAGAAATCTGTTTAATAGTTTGCTTTCACTTATTAGAAGTTTTAAAATTTCATACAATGTATTTTGATCATATCCCCTACACACACAGCTCCTCCCAGGTCCTGCCATACTTAACTTTGCATCTGTTTCTCCCCATCAAGTATGATTTGTAATGCCCACATACTCTTGAGATGGGACCTTCTACCAGAGCATGGTTGACCTACCAAGAAGTATACCCTTAAAGAAAACTACTATTCTCCCAGAAGCTATCAATTGCAAATATTTCTTCTCACTAGGGGCAAAACTTCATGCCTACATCCCACTTCCATGCTGGAATTTTGACTGGTTTGAACTGGCACATGTCTTGTGTATGCCTTGCAAACAGTTGTGAGTTTATATGTACATCTACCTTGTTGTGTCAGAAAAATTCTATTTCATTTTAGTCATTCACTGCCTCTGGCTCTTATACTTTTCCTACCCTCTTTTCTACAGTGATCTCTGAGCATTGTGGAAAATCTGGTGTGATATTGATGTCCCATTTAGACCTGAGGATTCCACAGTTTCTTATTCTCTACACCTTAACTAATTGCTGGTCTCTGTTTTTTTTAAATTTAAATATATTTATTTATTAAAAATTTTCCATTTTACATACCAACCCCAGTTCCCCCTCCTTTCCCTTCTCCTGCCTCCTCACCTCCCTCCCACTGTACCCCCATCCACTCCTCAGAGTGGGAAAGGCCTCCCGTGGTAGTCAACAAAGTCTGTCATACCAAGTTGAAGGAGAGCCTAGCCCCTCCCCATTGTATCAAGGCTGAGTAAGGTATCCCACCACAGGGAATGGGATCCAAGAAGCCAGTTCATGGACCTGGGATAAGTCCTGATCCTGCTGCCAAGGACCCCACAAACAGATCAAGCCACACAGCTATCATCCACATTCAGTGGACCTAGTTTGGTCCCATACAGGTTCCTGAGCTGTCAGTCCAGAGTCAGTGAGCTCCAACTAGCATGGGTCAGCACAATGGGAGAACCGCAGATGGCAGAAGTTTGCTTCTGATTTTTTAAAAAATTTTATTATTATTATTATTGTTGTTGTTGTTGTTGTTTTTGAGCTGAGGAATGAACCCCCGGCCTTGGGGCCTTGTGCTTGCTAGGCAAGTGCTCTACCACTGAGTTAAGTTCCCAACCCCAAGATTACAATCTTGCATCTAAGCTGTTAACACCCAATATGCTGGATACACAGACAAGGAGCTTCCCTTGAGCATTCAGGAGTGTGGAATCTCACAGGGAATTAGCATAGGGAGGATATCAAGGTCAAGGTCAGCAAGCAATGCAACAGTTACCCAAAACAGGGGCCAGGACCCTACTGGTCCCCCCTTTTACTAAAAAAATGAGCTTCTGACTTAGGTTGCATGGGACATCAGCAGGTGACCTTACCTGTCATGGAGACACCTGTCCAGGCCACACAGGCGTTCTGTCTTAGGTTGGTGAGTGCCCCCCGGTATTACCTGTCTCTGAATACTCATTATCATACAGGCTCAATCCTGTGAGAGCTGCAGAATTAACTGTTGCCAAAGATCTCTAAGTGGTGCCGGGCTGGCAATCTGTGTGTTCAACACTGAAAAGACCAACAGAAGTCTTAACTCACCCATAGCCAAAGTTTTTGCAGGGCAAAAGATACGACCAATAAGACAAAAAGACAGCCTATAGAATGGGAAAAGATCTTCACCAATCCCACATCTAACAGAGGATTGATCTCCACAGTGTATAAAGAACTCAAGAAATTAGACATCAAAATACTGAACAATCCAATTACAAAATGGGCTAAAGAGCTAAACAGAGAATTCACAAAACAAGAATCACAAATGGCTGAAAGACATTTTAAAAAATGCTCAACATCCTTAATCATCAGAGAAATGCAAATCAAAATGACTCTGAGATACCACTTTACACCTGTCAGAATGGCTAAGATCAAAAACACTGATGACAGTCAGTGTTGGAGAGGATGCGGAGCAAAGGGAACACTACTCCACTGTTGGTGGGAATGCAAACTTGCACAACCACTGTGAAAGTCAGTATGGCAGTTTCTCGGAAAATTGGGAATCGAACTACTTCAAGACCCAGCCATACCACTCTTGGGCATGTACCCAAGGAATGCTCAATCATACCACATAGATACATGCTCAACTATGGTCTCTGTTTTAATCACCATCTACTACAAATATAAGTGACCCAATGAGGGTTTACCCAAGCATTGATCTATGAGAATACTAATAAAGCATTAGGAGTTAGTGTAATAATAGGTTCATTTAGCAAATCCACAGTATTGAGCTCTTTTTTAGGCATATGGTCTATCTAGCCAAAGGCTCTTATCTCCAATAAGAATGGTGTGTGCCTTTAATCACAGCACTAGAGAAGCAGAGACAGGTCAATCTCTGTGAGTTTGAAGCCAACCTGGTCTATAAAATGAGCTTCAGGATAGTTAGGGCTGTTACACAGAGAGACCCTATCTCATATCCACACCCCCCCCCTCCCCCGAAAGAAAGACAGCAATGGGTTTCATTTTTGGTAGCAGGCCTTAAATCCAATCAGAAATTGCTTGGTTACTCCCATGACATTCATGCAACTGTCACATTAGTGGGTGTGTCTTAGCAGACCAGTATTATGGTGGCTCAAGAGTTCACAGGTGGGTGATATTGGTGATTACTTTTATCCTCTAGTAGCATGCATAGCACCTTCCAGCACTCTGTACAATAACCAGTGGGGATGAAGCTTCTGTGGTGTTTTATGATTTAAGTGTGATTGTCTTCACCAATAGTGTCTTGCCTTCAAATTCTAGAGGATTACAGATAGCTTGTAATGTCTGGGGAATATGGGACTGCACTGGCCAACAACCCTCAAAGATGTAATCCATTCCTGGAACTGGTATGCTCATTTGTTTGTTTGTGGTGTCTAGTAGGGCTATTGTTCTCTTGTTATAGGGAAACTCCATTTAAACTCTTTTTATATGTGTGCATGTCAATAATTTTGGAAGTTTCTATAGTTGTAGGTTTCTTTTCAAAAAGTCTTCAGTGTTATTTATACATCACTGTGTTTATCCCTCTATCCTGGCCTCTTAAGTCCATCTCATTTAAGCTATGTTTTGACCCTATGCCTGGTTTCTTATGTGGGTGCTAGGGATTTGAACTCAGGACCTTATGCTTGGCATTTTTCTAATCCATATAGTATCTTTTCATTTTTAATTACCATGTCCAAGACCTGTAATAGAGCTAAATAAGAGAAAAGGAACTGTCATCAATTCTACATAGTAGATTTAGGTGAACTTTAACTGTTTCTTCTTGGCTGTTTATGGCTAGCTAGAGAGCCCACTGTTTTGATATGCTCCTCATATTTGTTGGAAACTGTTTCAGATAACAATGGTTCAAATTATAATGCTTTGATCTTAAAATGGCATGGGAGTTATATGCACTCAGTAGACTCTTTGCTGTACATTTGGAGTAGGTTATAGGACATATTCTTGTATTATTGGGCAGCAGCAGGGAGCTGCAGGTTCCAATAAGCATGGGGAGGCAAGGGCAGTTTATAATACATTGTGTTGATAGGTTGTGGTATTTAGTAATTTAAACAAATGTGGGAATCCCCAGGTAGCTCCATTCCCTAAGTAGGGAGTTATAAACTGGATAAGAGTGAAGAAATCAAGCTGGAAATGAACAAGGAAGAAGCATACATGCACCCATCTCTCTCTGCTCTTGACTGAGGCTACAATGTTAACAGGTGCTTCCAGTTTCTGCTGCCTTGCTTTCCTTCTATGATGACTGCAACCTGGAATTGTGAACCAAATCAACCTTTCCCCTCTAAGTTGCGTTTAATATGGATATTTTATCAAAGCAACAGAAATGAAACCAAGACAATGGATCAGTAGATGTGAGGTAAAGTCCAAATGTGACAACACTTATTTAAGATAGCACCACAACATTAAAGAGTAACTTTCAAATCACTGAAATAATCCAGGGAAAGGAGATTGGACACATGAGGAAGTGAAAGGTCAGGCTAGAATTTTATGTATTTCACCGAATATCAGATGTAGTCATCATGTGGGTTTTCCACCTTTCTAAAAGTAGATTCTATTTCATTTTAAACCATGTGTGTATATGTGTGGATGTTGACAATGGGGACAGTACTTTTGAAGTCAGAAGAGGGCATCAGAACCCTTGGATCTGGATTTAAAGGTGATTTGTGAGCAGCTCCATGTAGATGCTTGGAACCAAACTGTCTTCTTCAAGAGCAGTAAGCACTCTGTACTACTGAGCAGTATTTCCAGCCCTAAGTTTTATAGCTTTAAGAAAACTTTTTAATGTAGCATGAACTTAAAAATAAAGTATCAACATGCATTCAATCCATCATACTCTTTCTAGAGCTTTTACATAGAAATATAGGATTTGGTTTTTATTTTTGACACCACAGTCTCTTTTAGTATATGTATTTTCTTTCCCATGAGCCTTGGTGAGGAGTTTCCAAAGCCAGCAAAGTGAAAATGTGTTAAACTAAAATGCATCTTAATGCAAAGAAGAAAGAAAGTCAAGGCCAGAGTTTAATTGCTTTAAAATTCAGTGTTTCATTGGACCATTGCTTATGACCGAGGAACCGATTTGAGGAGCTCAGGGCAGGGACAACTTCTATTACAAAAGATTTGGGACAAATCCAAGAAAGCACTGGGCAAAGGCAGACTTTGTTTAATTGGGATTGAGCTTTCTTCTTATTCTTTCAAGTCCAGTCTCAGATCCAGTTCACATTTCTCCTTAGTTCACTTGCCCTGTGAAATTCTACATTAACATTGGAGATCATTGACCTAGAGTTTACATTTAAAAAAACAAAACAAAACATTTTTTTAACATGACTTCTGCTGAGAGCCAAATGTTACACAGAAAAGCTGTTTTGCGATCTCCTCCTGTGGAGAATTTGAAAGGTATTTAATTTGTAATTCTTTCACCCGAGGAGGACGATAACAGGATTGTACTTAGATTTCCTGGTTTGATGACCCCAAATCAGTGGCAGAGATTTCACCCCCATAAGTTACTGTATAGCAAGAGAAGTGGGTCTATGTACATTTTTTAGATATATATATATCAGGACATCAAAGAAACTACATTGCTTTGTCTGTTTAAATCAGCAAAACACCCAGCAGGCAGCATTATTTTACTAATAAAGAGACCACATGTGCAATATCTGCCAGTAGCAATGAGTAGAACAAGCTTATCATGCCTTGTTTGTCGATTCTTGTATTCAGTCTTTGTCCTTCTCTTTAAAATCAAATATGGAAACATTTTTTTATTATGTGTTCTAATTTTACACATCAGCCATGGGTTCCGCTGTCCTCCCCCCTCCCGCCCCCAACCCCACCTTCTCCCCAGCCCCTCCATTCCCATGTCCTCTAGGACTAAGACTCCCCTGGGGATTCATTTAAACCTGGTGGATTCAGTACAGGCAGATGCAGTCCCCTCCTTCCAGGCTGAGCAAAGTGTCCCCATGTAAACCCAAGGTTCCAAACAGCCAGCTCATGAAATAAGGACAGGTCTGGGTCCCACTGCCTGGATGCCTCCCAAGCAGTTCAAGCTATTCAATTGTCTCACTTATCCAGAGGGCCTGCTCCAGCTGGGGGCTCCACAGCCTTTGTTTCATAATTCATGTGCTTCCATTCATTTGGCTATTTGTCCCTATGCTTTTTCCAATCTTGGTCTCAACAATTCACGCTCTTACAGTCCCTACTATTTCTTGACAATTGGACACCTGGAGCTCCACCTGGGGCCTGGCTGAGGATCTCTGCATCCACTTCCATCAGTTATTGGATGAGAGTTCCAGCATGACTGATAGGGTGTTTGGCCATCTGATCACCAGACTAGGTCAGATCAGGCTTTCTCTTGACCATTGCCAGCAGTCTACAGAGGATATATAATTGTGGATTTCTGGGGACCTCTCCAGCACTCTGCCTATTCCTGTTCTCGTGTGGTCTTCATTTATCATAGTCTGTTATTCCTCATTCTCCTTTTCTGTTCTTGATCCAGCTGGGATCTCCTGCTCCCCTAAGCTTTCTTTCCCTCAAATCTTGCCCTGCATTACTCCCACTGTCGTCCAGGTTGTTCATGCAGATCTCATCCATTTCTCTGTCATTGGGTGATCCCTACTCTGAGATACCACCTTGACACCTGTCAGAATGGCTAAGATCAAAAACACAGAATACAGCTCATGCTGGAAAGGATGTGGAGCAAGGGGAACTCTCCTACACTGCTGGTGGGAATGCAAGCTTTTATAGCCACTTTGGAAAACAATATGGCACTTCCTTAGAAAACTGGGAATCCATCTCCCCCAAGACCCAGCTGTAGCACTCTTGGGCATATACCCAAGGAATGCTCAATCATCCCACAAGGGCATTTGCTCAGCTATGTTCACATCAGCTTTGTTTGTAATAGCCAGAACCTGAAAACAACCTAGACGCCCTTCAACTGAAGAATGGATAAAGAAAATGTGGTACATATACACAATGGAGTACTACTCAGCAGAGAAAAACAATGACATCACGAGGTTTGCAGGCAAATGGTTGGATCTAGAAAAAATCATCCTGAGTGAGGTAAACCAGACTCAGAAGGACAAACATGGTATGTACTCACTCATAGGATGATACTAGATGTAAAAGAAAGATGACTAGACTGCTACACAACTCCAGGGAGGCTACCTAGAAAATGGGACCAAAGGAAAGACCCAGGGATCACCCAAATATGGAAACATTTTAAACAGGGTAACTCAGAATCAAAAAGATAAATACTATGTTCATGTTCTTTCTCACAGGCAGACCATACATATACGATACATATGTGTGTAAGTAAATGGACTTGACTATAGATACAGGCTATGAAACTAGAAAAAAATAACACAAGAAGGGCAATAGGAAGGAGGGGGTATTGGAGAATGTGGGGAGGGCAACAGAACACTTGGCATCAAAGTAGAGAGGGAAAGTCTGCTAGTATGAGAGGGCAAAGGAAGCAGGGAAAAATCAAACCAACACATTTTGAACGCTATTATTTTTTTGCTAATTAAAATAAAAAGAGGGAGTGAATGAGGTGACTCAGCAGGTAAAGGTATTTTCCACTAAGCCAAGTGACCTGAATTATTTGATCCCCAAGATGGACATGGTAGAAGGAGAGAACTTCTATTATGACTCCTATGCTTGGCATACATCATGATACTTGAACCTGAACACACACACACACACACACACACACACACACATATACACACACACATACACACACACACACACACACACACACACACACACACACACAGAGAGAGAGAGAGAGAGAGAGAGAGAGAGAGAGAGAGAGAGAAAGAGGAGAGAGATACAGAACAGTAGAATCAATGAATTGTAAAATATAAACTTAAACATATTTACAGAAAAATAAAAGATGATTTGACTGTAATAACCTTTTTGTTAATTGAGTGTGCATATACCCCAAGAATAGCAATAGAAAAATCCATAGAAAAATTCTAGAACCTGACTTTGCCAAGCCATGCATTAACAGAAAGGTGTCAAAGGTATGAATTTAACCAAACACCTCTCTCTCTCTCTCTCTCTCTCTCTCTCTCTCTCTCTCTTAAAGCCTTGAAAATTAGCCTGATGTCCGTTTTTTCAGGAAGCTCAGTCATCAGGAGTGTGGACTGTTTGTATAGTCTTGTATAGTTTTTATTTTAGTTCTTTAAATAATTTCAGTATGTATTAATTAAACAATGAATGGGTTTCATTCTGACATTTTCATATGTGTAGCTCATATTCACTACCATCACCCTCTCAAGTCCCCCCTGGAGTCCAGCTGATCCCTTTCTCCTCACAACTAGTCTTCCTTCTCTTTTGATGTCTCTTTTTCTGACCCAATGCATTTTATTGGGAATGCTTACAAGAGCATGGGCGAAGGGGCTATTTATAGGATCATGGATGCATTGCTAGTCTTACCCCACAAAAAAATGTCACTCTCAGGTAGAGTGCTTTACAACAAGATCCCCTGGCCCTCACAACCCTATCACAGCTCCCTAGTTCACCCCTCATAAAGGCAAAAGATCTTAATCTTCCCCTCCTGCTTGGTGGCCATCAACTCACTTTCCTGCCACTCACTTGTGCTGTTCCATCTGCTCCATCCTCCAGCGTCCAGGGTCGGAACCGAGAGATAGACCTCCTCTCGATCCTTGGTCTTCCGCTTCCTCCTCCACCCTGCCTTGTGGGCATGACCATTACCAAAGCCTCAATGGGGGTTGGAACTTCCAGTCCAATGCTGGGATGGCTATCCACTACAGGTATTGGTTGAGGGAAGTGTGTGCTTCACATACACACACACAAGCACACACACTATCAGTAAAATATTACCTTGAAGAAGTTGTCTATGTGATCAGAAGTTCAGATTTGTTTGCCATTCACTTGATTTTGTTTAGTCTGACACAAATTGCTCCAATGGATTTCAGACAAGAAGGGAGGGTTGAAAAAGCATGAAGATGTCAGTACTGTATTCTTCTGTTGTCATTAAGAAGCAAATTCTTAGCAGTTATGACGTGTGAGCAGGACCAGGGAACAAGCAGTAGATTTGATGTGAAATATGCATAGTCCTCCTGAGTTTGTGTATAATCAACAGAAAAAAATATATCTTATGGAAAATGATTCCATTGTGCAGAAAGACAAGACTTCAAAGACAGTTGAATGAAATAGACATAGTAATAAAATAAAAACTTATCTCTAGATAACATCCATTCTTCACCCACCCCCCATCCAAACAAGCCAAACAAATACTGATCCCCCTCTTTTCTATTAGAATGTGAAAAACATTTCCCATCAGTGCATGGAAAATTCCTGACTTCATAGGATCAATAATCAGACTTAGTGGCAAGTATTTGTACCTGCTGAGCTGTCTCGCCAGATCTACTTTTTAAATAAATGCAAAGTAAAGACAACTAAACAGGGAGAAATCTGAGATGAGTGAGAAATAATAGTTAATGCCAGATTTGCTGCCTTTGTGTGATAAAATTGATGCATAGAAATCATAGGTTAGAATGTCCAGTTGTATATACTTAGTTATGACTAACAACTCACAGTCTGTGTTATCACTACAATATGTTTCATAATGCTTGTGACATACACTGTTTAATAGCCCATTATTTAGTATGGGTATAGCAGATTTAACTTAATTAATATATTGCTAATTATTTTATTCAATAAATTAATATGTCAGAGAATATTTTATTCTTAATTATTAAAACAAATATGTGAATATAAATTTTGAAAAGTATGATTTCTTAGCATATGGATGCAGCATCTGACATTAGCTGTTTATTATTCAGCTGTTTCTTTTTTGGTTATCATTTTGTATTTATTTAAAAGATAGATTTCAATGGCTCAGCAGGTAAAAGTTCTTGCCATTGAACTAAGTTCAATTCCTGGGACACATAGAGTGTGAAGAGGGAACTGGTTCCCTCAAGTTGTCTTATAACCTCCAAATGTGTGTCATAGCATGCACTCAAATACTATGCCTATGAATAAATGTAACATGTTTAAAGGGTTCACTGTGTTCTTACCATGTGTGTGCAGCATAATTCTAGCTGCATGTGTTTAACCTAGGGTAAGATAGTGTAAGGATTAGCAGTGGAAGCATAAGGCTTTTCTTCATTAAAATGGTCAGGATGCTGTGTGGAAGTACTGTTGGAGGTTAAGTCTGGAGTTTGGTTTTATAAGTGTTGAGTTTGTGATGGAGTCCTAGATTTGCAGGGAATGTCCAGTGGGCTGCTGGAAATTAGGTTGGAGTCTTTGAGAAAAAAAACCAAGCTAATGGTACAAGTTGGGAATCTTGTTTTGATAGCTATAGGGGTAAGTGTATCTTGAACAGAGTTAATAAAGGTATGAAGAACGGAGCTCTGTGAGGATGGAAATTCTTGGTATGGGAGAGAGATGGTTGCCAATAGAGGACACAGATAAGGCACATCATGTGAGATGATGGAGCAGATGGCCTGGACAAACTGTACACATACCTAGGAAACTTAGCCAGAGTGTGTGTTCCTGAGTTACTTTAGCAAGACAAGGGTAATGCAGTGAGTGCATGGCCCATCCATAGTGATTTTAACAGAGGGCAGGAGGCAGAAATTGAACTGGAAACATACAAATTCCAGTTTCTTTTTTAATAATATTGTTCTTTGGTAAAATTCATACCTGTATACAGCATATTTAAATTAGTTCCACCCCATGTTGCTCCCTCCACTTCCCCTAAGCTTCCACCCTGATACCCTGCCAGTTTCCTACTTCATGCATTCTTCTTTTTCTGTAAAAAACCAACTGAATCTAATAAGTACTGTTTATACAAATCTGGATGTGGGGCTTTCCCCTGGAGCACCTTGAGCCACAATCCTGAAGAAATTGGACTCTCTGCCCAAGTAGCCATCAACTGTGAGTAGATACTTAGCTATCAGGAGTAGGGCCTCATAAGGTCCTGACTCCATGATGCGATGTTGATTGGCCAGATCTTATGCAAGCAACTACATTAACTGCTGTTAATTCATGAGTACAACAATGCTGTCATGTCTGGAAAACACTGTTTTAAAAGAGTCCTCCTTCACCTGTGGCTCCTACAATTTTTTCTACCCTCTTCTGAAATGTTCCCTGAGCTTCAGAGGGGACAGGGTGTGATATAGCATTTCTATTTACGGATATGAGAACTCCATAGTCACTCCCTGTACTCTAACCATGTATGAGTCTCTGTATCAATCACCACTCAGTTTTTCAAACTGTGGGTTACAACTGAATATGGGGATTGAAAAAACTTGGGCCACAGTAAAAGCTGATATAACAAAAAGCTTCTTCAAAATAAAGTATGTGGCAAGCTCATAATATTTCTGACCGTGCTTGCCAGCACTGTGTCACAGGACTTCACTGTAGCCTTGGTTCTGAGCACACTACTAGCATATCTTGAACCAGTTTAGCACCACTAAACATGGCCTGGACACCTGGCTTAGATCTGAGATGACCACAGTTTATGAATTGCAGGTATGTGCTGTGCATACAAAGTTTTCCATTCTTATATAAGTGTAATAGTTTAATTGCAGAACAAAAAGACTTTAAATACTTTCCTAGCCCCCTTCTTTTGCTTATAAGTATCAAATTATTCAGATATGGGTTGTTTTACGTTAGACTGTTTGACTTCAAAATTTGTTGCTTGAGTTGCTGACTTGAGTGTTATTTAAAATCATTGGGTGCATTTTGGGATTTAGTTTATTATAAACATTCCAACAATCTTGAAATGCTTCTAAACTAACTTATGACATTTTGTAATGCATATATTCAAAGGGACTATTTATGAGTACTGATGCTTAAAAATTCAAAGTATTGATTCAATCTAAAAAATATTGATGATGTCATTAAATCCTACAGAGTCAAACACCCAGTCAAGACTTAACTATTTATATGAAAATTATGTACATGTCCATTTAATCAGTGTGAAAATTTCCCTAATCTTTAATAAGTAGAACAGTTTTGTGTTTACCAAATAATTGTTAAAAGATAATTTTCTTTATGAAGCATTTTCAGTAAATGTTTTATTTTATATGTTGATATGCCCAGGGTTATGTAAAAATTTCTATTTTAAAAAGGGGGTAAAAGTGGAAAAAGTTGAAGAAATCCTGGCATAGATGACACTCTGATTTGCCAGTATTCTGCCAGTAAAATGTCAGTAACGATTTTGAGAGAGATTTTTGTGGGCTCATGCTAACATACAATAAAATCACAGGCATTTTAGAAATGAAAGCAGACCAGATGGGTCCTGTTTTCTCAGTTGGAGATCCATTTTAGCTCCATTGAACTCAAGTACAACTCCCTAGTAACATGTCTTAAAATATATGCCACACAGAATCATATTGAAGTGAAAGACATGTTTGAGAGAGTGAGAAAGTCCTTTGACCTCTCTTTACTATCCAGTTACAGTATGTTCAAAATTGCTTTATTACTCCTTATATTACAATGATTTATCTTGGGGGACTACATAATCTCATAGCAATTACTAAAATACTGCACTGAATTTGGGAATTTAAATCCCAGGCCAAATTCCATGAGCTCTGTGAGCTGAGCATGTTCTGTCTATGTCTTTTCACTGTCAAGTGAAGGAGCGTGGTCTTTGGGACTGAATGAATTAATAAGTTAATAAGCAACAGCTGAGCAAACAAGCTGGAATGGAGCCTGTCATATACTAAACACTTAATGTGTAGTTATTGATATGGATAATTTTGTAAGATTTATTTTTATTTTTTACTTAACGTGTACATGTGTGTGATCTATGTGTGGGTATGTGCATATTAGTGGAATGCTTATGGAGGCCATAAGAGGGTATCAGATCCTCTGAAGCCAGGGTATTAGGGGTTATAAGTCTCTTGATGTGGGTGTTTTGAGGTGAACTTACATCATCTACAAGAGCAGTACATGCTCTTAACTTCTGAACCATCTTACTAGCCTGGCAGTAAGTTTTTACACTACATTTTTAGAGAACACACTGGAAAATTAAAAACAAAATGGTTTATAATGGATTTATAGTAGAATTAAAATAATTTTAAATGCTTTAGTTCAGAAGTTGGAAAGTTTTTTAATGGAATTTTGGGATTGTCAGCCTAATTTCAAAATCAAACAATTAGAAAATTGCAAAAATAAATTAGGTTCTGTCTGTGGAAATTGTAGCTATAGAGAGCATTGTGTGATCTGCATGATAGACTGCCTGTGAAAATGAGAGGCATGATGTACACTCTGTTTAGAACAGAGCTTGAGAAATGGAAGCCCTAAAGCACTGACCATTGAAGAGTGTTACTATTATTTTGTGCCTCTAAACATGGGTTTAATCTTCGTTTTGATGCTGTAGGTGTAGATGCCTCTCTGGAAAGCCTAGTCTAGACTAGATACATGAGAACTGACTGCAAACAGAAGAAGGTGACATCCAAGACAGGAAGAAAGATCCAACAAATCCACTAGAGATTTGTTGGCAGAATCAAGACTAGTGAATCCTTCCACACATGAAGGTCAGAGGCAGGATTTGTGTACTTGACTAGACAAAGGTAGGCAGGCACCAGCTAGAAGAAACCATTCATATAACCAAAATTTGCTGAGGATCGTTCAGGGTGTCAGTAGCTGACATGGATGCCTTTGGTGACAAGCTTACTTGTCTTTCAGATTTAGAATGCATGTCATAGTCACCTGGTGAACAAGATGGCAGTTAGGGCCAAGATTGCAGGATCCATGCCTCACTGCATCTCTTCTTCTGTTTACTCCAATGCTGTGGCAGATCCTGCTACTATGTTCTTTCCCAAGCTTTTTCTTTTCTCATTTCAGTTTTAAACTCTCTTTAGTTTTAGTGAAGAATTCTACCTTGATGTAGTTTGTGTCTTTCTAGAGACAATATTTAGTGTTTTCTCTGTAACCATGTGCAATTACATTTTCTATGTCATGTAAGTCGTTGAACAAGACATGAGTTGAAATATATGCATCTCTATATATTTTATTAAAATGACTGCATGATGGTCAGAGAGATGGCTCAGTAGGTAGAGGTGCTTGCTGACAAGCCTGACAATATCTTTATTTTCTGGGACCCATGTGATGGGTGTAGAGAACCAACTCTGGTAAGTTTACTCTGTGTGTTTTTCTTTTCTTTCTGTTTCTCTCTGTCTCTGTCTATCTCTCTTTCTGTATCTATTACAGACACACACACACACACACACACACACACACACACACACACAACTTAAAAAATACTGAGCATGTTTTATTTTTTCCACTTGATACAAACTTGGGAAGAAGGAATGTCAGCTGAAGAATTTGCCTCTATCAGATTAGTATGTAGATAAGACTATGAGGGAATTTTCTCAATTTATGATTGGTATAGGAGTGTCTAGCTTACTGAGGGTGGTGCCATTCTTGGGCAGGTGACCCTAGATTGTATTTTAAAAAACTAGCTGAGCAAACTGTGAGGAGTGACCCAGCAAGCAGCATTCCTCCATGCCATCTGATTTAGTTCCTACCTCCAGGTTCCTACCTTGCAGTCATGCCCTGGCTTCCCTAAGTGATATACTTTAATCAGGAAATGTAAGCCAAATAAACCATTTTCTCAACAAGTTGATTTTGGTTGTGGTGTTTTACTACAGCAATATAAAGCAAACTACAACACTGGGTGAATGTGTTTCTTTCTGTCCTTTTCTATAAACTGGGTAAGGAGTACAATGTAGACGCGATACTGCTGGTGATTTCCACATGGGTGGCAGAATCCCACTTATGACAACATAAAGAGAAAGCACTCTCAGTGCCAATTATGAGGGCCAACTACACCCTACTGGGAGAGATCCAGGAGTGGGCTCCTAGTTATATTTTGACTTGTTTCCCATTAAGTTCTAATGTACATCAAGTTTAAGAACTACTTTTTTAGTGACCAATACCACCAAATTGGAAGTCTCAGAGTCTCTGGATGGACACACAAAGCAGTGGTGCCTCCTACACTCTTATACTTACTCTTACATGAGAGGCAAATGGATTCCTATTTGGCCTAAGCCACTTGGGTCTTGACCCATTGATGTAGCTGATTAGCAAGCAGTTTGGATAAAAGCCACATAGAACCATTGACGCTCCCCAAGTATGATCAACTAACTTTAATAGGAAAACAACAGAAGAGTTAAAGAGCTATTGATAATCACAGACTTGGAACAGAGCAGGAGAGAAATTGTCTTTTAATCTGCTAGACCTACTAATGAAAACCACATATTACACCCAGTCCTAAAACAACTTCTAAATACACATTCCACATCATTTTTTCAGTCACAGAAACATGTTTCTTAGACATAAAATAGTTTAGTGGTAAACCCTGCACAATCTGAATAGGAAGAAACTATTAAAATAACTTTATAATTAATCAAATCTTGGAACTACAATCTATGTTCTTATTTGACTCAGTGAAGTTCAGTAAATATTCAATATTTATGGTAAATATTCAATAAACTACAGTATTTTCTGAGCATATTATATTTCAGAAATAATAAAAGGAAATAGAAATATAAAGAAGATTAAGACTGAGTCGTGAGAATACCCTGTTAAGTTCAAAGCCTTGTGAAACCATAGTGAATACATTCCCTAGTCCATTCTTTTAAAACAAAGTTTTATTGTGCATAAATTTAAAGTATACATGTGTGGCTGAGTTTGTTCAGTGGTCAAGAGCACTGTTCTTACAAAGGACAAAGGACTATAATTTAGTGCCAATAACACACATAGCTCACAACCATCTGTAACTCCAGTTCTAGGGGATCTGGTACCTTCTTTGGGCCTTCATGGGGACCAGCCACACACAGGATACATAGACACACTTGTAGACAAAACACACATATAATTAAAATTAAGGTAAACAATGTGATATTATGGGATGAAAATTATGTTACTTCTTAATAATTAAATCAGAGATTATTAACAAGCCGATGATCTCTATTTTGTATCTGTATCATTACACATACACTAACATTCTTCTGGCAAACCTCTTTATGACAGATGGCAGGATTTCATTTTGTGAGGCCAAATACAAATTCTTTTCTATACACACACACACACACACACACACACACACACACACACACACCAATTTTTCTTTATCTACTAACCTACTGGCAGACATTCTCATGGTTTCCTTATCTTGGTTTTTGTGAGTCCTACCATAGTGAGGGTAGCAGGGCAGGGCCTGTTCTGGTCTTGGATTTCACTTTGTGTGATTGCTGTGCCACCCATTAGTTCCATTCCTCCTTTCTTTAGAAACGTCCATACTGTTTTTCTGTTTTCTGTAATGGCTGCAACAATTTATAACTTCTCACAAATTTGTGTCAAGGTCATATGTACAACATGAAATTCTGATTAGCGTTAAATAAGTGTCATAGTGATGAGCAAAGACAAAATTCCAATTAATGTTCTGTTGGGTTTTCTCTGAAACGTTTATTTTATTTTGAGACATGGTCTCAGGATGTAGCCCTGCCTGGCCTGAAACTTCCTGTGTAGAGCATGTTGGTCTTGAATTCACAAAGATGTGTCTATTCCTATTACCTTGTTAATTTGGGGTGTTGCTGGCAGGCGACAAAATGCTCCATTTTCAGTGCACATTTTGAAGCCAAGCTGCCATATGAAGCTGTTTTTGTTGTTTTGTTTGACACTGAATCTTATGTAGGTGAGGCTGGCTTCCTGCTTCGAACTCCCAAGAGCATGGGTGGCAGCAGTATGCCTGCACCTCTGCCTGAGGATGCCTTATTAATGTGTTGAAGTGACTTTGGCTCAGGAGTGTCTTCAAGCTCCTGATATTTACTCTATGGTGTCAGTCAAGTTAAACTCTACAAAGCAGTTCCTCATCTCTGAGATTTTGGCATTAGTGTATTTCCTTTGGAGTCTTTGGTTACAATTTAATCCCTTCAGCTACGTACCTGAGGTCAGTTGCTTCCCCGAAGACCTGTTTTTCTACATACAACAAACCACCCAGGAACTCTCCCCACCATGAGCTTCAGGTTGAAATTATTGGGCATATTTTAATCATTGGCATATTTGAGCTTTGTAAAGACTCCCCACCAAGAATGCTGGCCTCCAGTACTTCAGGACAAGGGACTTGGTTTGATATTTATGTCTACTCCTTCTGTGGTACTAGCATCTCCTCCAAATCTCTTTAGCTTTACTCTGCCTGTGCTCCTGCTTTGTCTTTTTTAAAGAGCAAGTATTATTTTTCCTTTGTTCTTGAATGTTCAGAATTCTAGAATTATTACTTTTTCACCTTAAGACACATCTTTTTTTTTAGTCCTCCCCAACTTCTTCCTCACCTGCTTTTGTCCTGCTCTATCTCCAGTTGATCTTTCTCTACTTCCTCTTTGGTTTCCTCTTGCCATGCCCACCTCACACATACACACCGACACAGTCTTCTCTTTTTCCTTTCTTCCTATCTTTTTTTATCTCCCTTCCTTTCTTCTTCTACTCTTTAGCTTAGTCTAATCCTAGATGCTCTTACCCTGTTTTCACTCACTGTTCTTTTATTAGATATGTAAGACACATATGACTCTTACTGGCCATCCTAGTTTCCTTCCTGCAGCTATGGTGAACACCATGACCAAAAATTACTTCTGGAGGAAAGAGTTTATTTTACCTTAAAGGTTACAGTTTGGCACTGAGAGAAGCCAAGGCACGCCAAGTGGAAACCAATGCGCAGAAACTGAAGCAGAAGCCATTGAACACTGCCTACTGGCTTGCATGCTATGGCTTGCTCAGTTTGCTTTAGGCAACCTGGTGACACCTGTCTAGGCAAGGTAACACCCCCAGTGGACTGCACCCTTCCACATCAATTATTATTCAAGAAAGTGCCACACAGCCTTGCCTACTAGGGAATCTTATGTAAGCAAATCCTCAACTGAGGTTCCCTCTTCCCAGGTGATGGCAGTTTGTGTCAAGTTGACAAAAAACAACCAGCACACTGACTATAAATAGATTTTTTTCCCCTTACAGAGTATTCAGCTATGACAAAAATTAAATGTATCATCTTCTTGTTGAAGTTCTGTCAGTCACTATTACTTCTTATTTTAAGAAACTGCACCTGGAGTTTCAATTTTATTTTCCTTTGAGACAGACTCTAGCTGTGCAGCCAGGGCTGAGGATTCTGTTACTTTAGCCTCCTTAACACTGGGATGACAGGAGTAAGCCATAACAGAAGTTGGGTGGTGGTGGTACACACCTTTAATCCCAGCACTTGGGAGGCAGAGCTAGCCGGATCTCTGAGTTCAAAGGCCACTTTAGAAACAGCTAAGCATGGTGACCCACACATTTAATCCCAGGGAGTGGGGCAGAAAAAGAAAGGTATATAAGGCGTGAGGACCAGGATCTAAAAGATAAAGCATGTTAAGCATTTGGTTGGTTAAGCATTCAGGCTTTGGAGCAGCACAGTTCAGCTGAGATTCATGTGGAGGAGGACTCAGAAGTTTCCAGCCTGAGGAAACAGGATCACCTGAGGAACTAGCAAGATGAGATAGCCCTGGCTTGTTCTGCTTCTCTGATCTTCCAGCAATCACCCCAATAACTGGCCTCAGGTTTGATTTCATTAATAAGAACTTTTAAGATTCGTGTTACATCTCATCATTTCCTGGTATTAAAGGCATGAGTCACCATGCCTGGCTGTTTCCAATGTGGCCTTTGTGAGGGATTTCTGCCTCTGGAATGCTAGGATTAAAGGCTTGAGTGCTACCATTTTCTGGCCTCTGTATCTAGTGGCTGCTCTGTTCTCTGACACTAGATAAGTTTATTAGGGTGCACAATATTTTTTGGGAACACAATACCACCACAGTAACCCTCTACTCTATGGAAAGAATAGTTCTTCATAAAATTTAGATTTAAGATATCTGATCTAGAGTGGTAATTGGTGTAAACTAAATGATTTCTGAATTCTTTTGCCAAATCAAATCTGGAATATTGTATCTGGAATTTTTGCCCTTTGGGACTCCAGACATTCTTGAACTTTACAACATTCTTCAAGTAAATAAGGCTGTACAATGTCAATACCCAATGACTGTGACAGGGGTGTTACAGTTGAACAATATGGGGATAATAAGCATCAATTAATACCTTAACATGTTCTAATAACACTATGAAGGATGGGTATTGCAATGTGTGTGTGTGTGTGTGTGTGTGTGTGTGTGTGTGTGTGTGTGTATGTATGAGAGAGAGAGAGAGAGAGAGAGAGAGAGAGAGAGAGAGAGAACAGTGGTAATGGTGGGGTTTCTCTTAGACATCTGTGAAGAGAATGATGCAGATCAAGACTGAGAATGTCAGCACTTGCATGGAATAAATTATATGTCAGGCTTTTGAATTATCAAGGTGTTTCTCTGCTTTACATTCCTTCAGAATCCCACATTTAATCATGTAGCTGATTGAAAGGGCAAATATTTTAATGTCACATTGTCCATGTCATCATGGCATCTGATTTCTGGAAGGTGTGGTGGAGAATTCTTTACATCTTTCATGATCTCACCTTTTTAGCCTCATGGCTTTTTCTAGATGGTAGGACTCATTTGACTTGTGTGTAGTAGCAAATAAAGTGTGAAGTGCTTTTTAACTTTTAATGAGGACTGTGTGCTGTGATTCCTCAAAAAATTCCCACTAATGGAAAATCAACCATGACTTTCTCATGAGCAGGGGCTTTGGTGACCTTGTTCCTTTCCAGTCCATTGCCTGCTCCCTTCCACAAATCCTCACCCTTGTTCCCCATTCATTTCCTTCCCCCTCAGTTTGCTCCTGTTAGGTTTACTTCTTTTACTGTGGTAAAGAGGTCCCGACAGAAAGCAACTTTTATTCCGATGAGAAAACAAAGTTTATTCAGCTCACAATGGCAGGTCGTAGACCCCATCTTTGTGCAGAATGTCAATGCCAGGATACAAAACAGCTAGTCACATCCCATCCACAGTCAAGAGTAACATGAAATAAATGCATGCATGCTTCTGGTGCCCAGCTCATATTCTCCAAACCAAACAGTCCAAGGCTCAGCTCATGAAATGGTCTGGATTGTCCCACCTCAATTAACCCTGTTAGGAAAACTCTACCAGAGGCCAACCTGATGTAGACAGTTCCTCATTGAGATTTTCTTTGCAAATGAGTCTAGACTGTGTCAAGATGACAATTCCACCTCACCAGATTAGCTCCCAAGAAAACTACATCTACAGCTCTGCCTTGAGAATTTTTTAATTAAGACAGGCTGCTGTTTTCCTTTCTTACTCCCCTACATCTTTTCTCTCATCTATATCATTTCTTTGAAAATAAGAAGAGAAGGAAGAAAGGCAGCCCAACCTCCTTTATTTCCTTGGAGGGGCAGACAGCTTCACTTTGCCTCCACACTAAGTGGTTAGTCCGAGTTTATCTCTGAAAATATAACAGTTTGTTCTCACAGAGTCACTTGTATGTTAATGAATCAGTATATTATGATAAACCTTTTATCATGTGGTTGAAAAGTCAGCTTGTAATGTTATCTCACTCTCCTTAGATTTATAAAGTATGCCACGTTCTTCAACCTGTCCTGCTCCAGCCTGGCATGTTGGTTTAGTTTATTTTTGTTTCCTAAATGCATTGGTCCATGTTAGATTTTATTATAGATGCCTGAAATTCTTTGCCACTTGGCTAAATGGTGCATTTTCTTCAATTTCATATTAAATTCTATTTTTGGGATATCATTTGTCCTCCTTATCACATGTTCCATAGTCTATGAACGTCAGTGGGGTGACAAATGGTTCATTGAGTTAAGATACTTGCTTGATGACCTGAGTTTGATCTCCCCATCCCACAGTCAGAGAAAGAGGGCAGATTCCATAAGTTTCCTGACATCCATAGGTGCAAAGTATCACACACACACACACACACACACACACACACACACACACACTTAATAATAGTAATACATTTTAACTTTAAAATCTGTGAGCTTTCATAAGCTTTGTCTCAACTTCTTTCACTTTGGGCTACAAATTCCATGAACAAAAAGATACATGGACACTCTAGATCCAGTACAGGACAGACATCCAGTGGCTACAGCAGTGTAGTGATGGGTTCGTCAGATTGAGTTGAATTGAAGGAGACACAGCTAGTGCTAAGGCCAGGACTGATCATTGCAAAGATAGTCAACTTCATCCCTTCTGGCAATTCATGTTTCAAAGTCATATTCTAAATAAAATGACAAAAGAATAATGAAAACTGTTAGTAAAATTAGAATATTTTTTGAGACATTGTCAGATAGCAGAAATTCCCTTCTCTAAATAAAACCTTTACTTTAGAATTCATGGAAACCCACTTCTTAGGGCTAGAAAAGGGCTCAGTTGGTAAAGATTTTGTAATAAAAGTACAGCACCTGAGGCAAATCCTAAGAACTCACAGGAAGTCAGGAATGATAACGAGTCTGCAATCCCAGTTCTCCTGTGGAGACATGGGGGTTGGAAGCAGGAAAATACTATGAAGCCTCCAGACCAGCTAGCTTGGCATATGGAGGTATGAAAAACAAGGTAGAAGGCAAAGACTGGCCCTAAAGTTGTCCTTCTGTTCACCACATGTGCATATCTGTACTCACATGTACCATGCACACACAAGAGATTCAAAATGGTCTATTTCTTTTGTAGTTATTAATATGATTTCATTTTCTTTATTTCACCCAATTATTTGGATAACTTAAGCATTGTGTACTACTGAAGCAGACACTTCAATCTGTAAGACTCTAGTATCAGAAGTTACCTAAAAGAAAAGATGGAAAAGAGGAAGCCAATGATGTCTTCATGATATGTTTGTCATTCCAGAATCATGCTTCCTCTTCCACAGATATGGTCGAATACGAGTAAAATTATTTTTAGAAAATGAGCTATGATAAAGCTCAGATAGTACAATGCTTGCTTAACTTACACAAAGCTTGAGTCCTTCCTTCTGTATCACAAATGGCAGGTGTGTTGGTACATGTCTCAATTCCAGTACTTCGGAGGTAGAGGCAAAAGGATCATAAGTTCAAGGTTAAACTTGGCTATAAAGTGAGTTCAAGGTTAGCTTGGGCTATATAAGGCATTATTCAAAAATACATATGACTATGTATGTGGGAGTGTATGTGTATGTGTGAGTCTGTGTGTATCAGCGTGTGTATGTATAATAAACACATATAGACTTTTTCTTATCTCTGTCGTCTAAACAATGCAATATAACCATTTATATAAGATATACTTTGAATTAAATATTATATGCATTCTAGACATGATTTAAAGTACATAGGGAGATCTGAGTAGGTTATATGCAAATACAAAGCCATTTCATATAAGAAACTTGAGCATCTGTGGGTTTTAGTGTCCACAGGGGAGACCTGGAACCATTCCCCTGTGGATACTGAAGGGATTGTATTTAAAGTGCCATGAATCTAATTTAGCTTCATGAGTAATTTTTTTTTCTTCTAGAAGTAGTCACTCTAGCTAGAGTACTGCTCGAAGGAAACTATGCCTCAAGTGAATTATTCTCGGCATTGGAATACTGCTACAAGTCCTTGAGACAAAAAGACACTAAGTAGAACATGTTTCCTCCTGACTTATGATAAGTGGAAAGTCATTGTAAATGACATCTATTTTCCTTAACCAGTCTCTTTCACTAACACAATGTTTTCATTGCTACAAATGCTTAGGAGTCAGTGAGTCCTAAGCATTAACATGACACTATGCAAAATATTTCCCTTTTAATTCTTCAAGGTTATTAGCTTGCCCACGTTTCATTTACACATTTTTTATTCTTCCAAATAACCTTTAACTTCTCATTAGTAATATACTTGGTGCTGAAAATGATCCAAAGACATTTAAAATCACAAAACATTTTTAGTCTAAAAAGTGGTTAAAGAAATATATTGTTGATATGCTATATAACTCCTTAGAAATGTATGGAAGCAGGGAATATACATTGCAGAAAAGGCAAAATTGAATGCATGACATCTAGCAGGAAGAATGGGAATGGATACAAAATGTCCATACCTATTGTTCTAGTATCTATGGCCGTGGGAAAAACAGACCCCGAGAAAAGCAACTTACAAGATAAAGGGTTTATTTTAGTTGAAATTATAGTCCATCATTTCAGGAAGTCAAGGTGACAGGTATTTGAGACAGCTAGTCACAGCACATCCACACTCAAGAGTAGAAAGAAATGAATGTGTGCAGCCTTAGTACTGAGCTACCTTTTTCTACTCTTACATAGTCTGACACCCCAAGTTAGGGAATGGTGCTACTCACTTTCAGGCTGGGTTTTTCTATATCAATTAAGACAATTAAGATAATCTCTTACAGAAACACACAGAGCCCAACCTGATCTAGATAGTCCTTCCTTGGGGCTGCCCTTAACATGATGTCAGGTTGTGTTAAGCTGAAGGAACTAACTCCCACATGTAATTTCAAAAGATCTCTGGAAGTAATTAGAGGGATTGTGAGAGCCATAGAGTGAAAAGTGGAGTGGACAAGAATGATCCTAGGATAAGTCTGAAAAGAACGTGGAAGAAAAGCTTCTGAATTAAAAGTTAAGACAACCTGTTGTCTATGTACATAAAGATGTCTTTGACAATAGGCATGCAAACTATGTGTTCCTTATTCAAAGGGAGGCCTGGGTAAGGGGTCAGTCTAGTGAGACTGATAGTGAAAGCTATGAGGGTGTGCTTTTGCTGGGTATTTATACTTCTGATAAATTGAAAGAGAAAATGTGTTGGGAGTTTGAATAGAAGTGGTATGAGGTCCTTGAGTATGACAATGGGGAACCGGAAAAAGTCATTGGGTATCACTGAAAGTTTAAACAAATGACATGTGTATAAAACACATGTTGCATAAATATATAAAACTTTTGTTTATATAGATACATATATTTAAATAAAATTTATAATATATAAATCTGTTATATATATATATATATATATGTATGTATGTATACAGAGAGTGAGAGAAATTAATGAATTTACAAATATAATATTAGGTTCAGAATGACACAGAGTACCTTGATATTTATATAAAATTCAAGTATCCATCCAGAATTACAAAAATAAACAACTCTATGCAAAATATTAAAGCAGTGGACAATAAGAAGGCAGAAAGAAATCTTGGCAGTAGTTGGCTGAGGAGAGTAAAGCAAGAGAGAAGACAGTGCTGATGCTGAGACAGAAGTCAGGGTGGTGGCTACTGTGCTTTAGGTATGGATGTCATCGTGGGTCTTCCATATGCCCAGAGACAAAGGCTCAGTCCCCAAGTGGCAAGACTGGGATGTGCTGTAGACAATTAGAAGGAGAGGCCTCATGAGCCATCTTTAATTCTAGGAACTTGGGTCTCAGAGAATTATCAATGTCTGGCCCTCTCCCTTCTCTTTTTGCTTCCTGATTCATGATACATCTTTTTCTTCTGACCTAGTACCAACAGGGCTGTCAAATCTTGGACATGAGTCCATAGAAGGACGAGCTTCTCTTTATTTCCTAAGCTGCACACACATGTCAGGTGTCTCTCATTGAAAGAAAGCTGACTACAGCAAAGTTTAAAGAAAGTTGTACTGAATTTATTTTTAAATAACTTACAAAAAAGATGATAAGGATGAATTGACAGAAGTATTGAGACAGAGTCACCTGTGTGTGTATTCACTGCCTCTTGAAAGAAATGCCTGTATGTTGATGTATCCGGCTTGTTAAATAAGAAACACAGAACCGATTGCAGAGATAAAAACCACGAGGTCAGAGCAAGAGCGGAAAACCTTACCCTTCACTACTTCTGCGGTTCTTCTTCTCCACAAGAGACCTACTTCTCTGCGTCCTGTCTATTTAAAGACTTTCTGTTCTCCTCCCTCATTGGTTGTAAACCCAGCCACATGACCTCCTCGTCACTGCCTGTTTGTACAGACCTCCAGGTCTTCTATGGTTGGTATTGAGATTAAAGGCGTGTGTCTGCCATGCTGGCTGTGTCCTTGAACACATAGAGATCTGCCTAGCTCTGGCTCCCAAGTGCTGGGATTAAAGGCGTGCCCCACCACCACCCAGCTTCTGTTCTGGCTTGCTCTGACCTCAAGGCAACTTTATTGACATACAAATAAAATCACATTTCAATACAAATGAAGGAAAGAAAACTTAAAGAAACATAACAAAAATAGTCATTTTTAGTCTTCAGTCTTAAATACACACAGTAGAAAAACTAAATAAGTGTTTAGTTATTTTAAAATAGAAACAACTTACTTAAATTATAACAGTCATATTCCAATGAGGGCTGGAGAGATGGTGTAGCTGTTAGAGGTCTTGTTCTTCATGCAGGAGACCTGGATTAGGTTCCCCGCTCTCACTTAGCAGCTCAAAGCAGTCTATAACTCCAGTTTCTGGAGAAACAAGTCTTCTGTCTTCTCCATGTACCAGGATGCTCATGGTATGCTTACATATGTGCAAGGAAAGCACTCATAAGATAAAATTAATACATATTTAAAAATAATCTTTTACTGTTTCCATGACTTACATATAGGGAATATTCTGCCTTGAATAAGTCTTGAAAGTCCAGTCTGAACAGGACATATTGTCTTAGAAATTGCACAAACAACATAAAACAAAAGTGAATGTTATTGTCAGAAACAGTTCAGAAATCAAACAGTAGGAAACTGATAAATGAATATGATATGTGTGATATGTATCAGTATGGATATGCTGAACATTTATTGAGGAAAAGGAAGAAAACAAATTATGAATCAAAAAATGTCTAAAAGTCATGTCAGTAGAAAAAATGGGGAGGTCTCAATTGAGAAAATGCCCCCAGCAGACTGGCCTGTGGGAAAGCCTATAATGGCATTTTATTGGTTGCTGATTGTGTAGGAGAGCCCAGTTCACTGTCGGCAGTGACACTGCTGGGCAGGATCTGGGCTACTATAAGAAATAAGACTATGCAAGCCAGTGAGCGGTGTTCCTTCACAGTCACTCTCTCAATCCATGCCTCCAGGTATTAAGTTGCTGAGTCTCAAGATTTTTGGAAAATATATTTCGAATCTAAGCTGTTACCATCATCTATGTAAAACTGGTGGGAACATTAAAATATTGGAGGGTTATCTTTTTCTGTCTTTCCCTCCTCTTTTTACCTTATATTTTTGGTGTGTGTGTGCCTGTGCGTGTGCGTGCGTGCGTGTGTGCGTGCGTGTGTGTGTGTGTGTGTGTGTGTGTGTGCACATATTAAACAACAGCAGTTTACACCAAGATCTCATGTCTCCATCAGCACTAGATCAAGTTTCCATTAGAAAGATTACTAGGGGTGAGAAGAGATATTAGTGATCTTGCCTACTAACCTGAAATGGAAACCTGTATTAACATCAACCAGCTCATCACTTCCCCGCTTTCCACAAGGTTAGTACGTTTCCATGTCCTGGGGAAAACCACAATCTCAGTGGTTTATCAACAGACCTGAACCTACCTGGAATTCTGGTTGTGTTTCAGAGGAAGAATACTCTTGACAGTCCCATTCCTCATCTCTTCTTCCTGACTACTAAATGGAATTGAAGTCACACACAAGGCTGAAGAACATTGATGTGTAACTAAAAAGAAAGGTCAATTGCTACGGCTTGTGCCTTTGGAGACTGTGTTTGGAGACTGCAGTCCAAGATTTGGAGGCCCAACTCTTTGGGACGCTGGTGAGGGTGACGACACATAACAGTAGGGATACAAGGAAGAACAAGTCGCTTACCTTGTGGTCTTGGAAGAACAGGAAAACTGACGAGACCAAAACCACACAATCCTGTCATCAGGCATGCCTCCAGTGATTTAGAATTTTATCACTAACTAATTGTTACTTAAATGTCCATGATTTGGCACTTCCTATTGGTATCATACTGAGTACTAAATCATTAAATTATACACCTTCTAGGCAATATAGTTCAACTTCAAACTATTATATATTTTCTATGATAAATAAATATAGATAGTAGGGTATGGAACTGGGTTCCTTAATTGTGATAAGATGGTCTGATAAAGATTGTGTTTTTAAAATATTTCTTTAGATTTATTTTATTTTATGTGTTTTATGTAAATATGTGTGTCATATGTGTGCTGGGTTCTCTCTGAGGTTAGAAGAGGACATCAACTGTCCTTGAACTGGAGTGATGGTTGTGAACCAAAATGTGGGTGCTAGATACAGAACTCAGGTCTTCCTCAAGAGTAGCAAGTGCTTTTAACCCCATAGACATCTCTCAATCTCCAAAAGAAAAACTCTAAAACAGCAGAATTTCACCTTGGAATTGAGAATTAAGAGACAGGAACAGAATCCAGGTTACGAAGAAATTATTAACATCTGTGTAGTGATGCATGTGGGACAGAATTTTGTATGTTGTGAGGTCTAAGAATAGTAAAATATGAGCACAATGAACATAGAGGGGAGTGATTCCATGCCAAATTAGAGGGGTTATTATGCTGCAAATCTACAGGTTCCTGGGGCCACCAACGAGAACTTAGTCATCTTTACACACATGGAAAGATTTGAAACACTTAACTGGTGCTCCTCAGTGTGGTGCTCATAGAGATAACTGGTTGTTGTATGTTGACTGACTACAGGAGAATATCTTTAAGGAGCTCCAGCTATAGTACCTGGAGACCAGAGATGAGAGTTTAAATAAATACAATATCCAGGCTGAGGGAAAGATTTGCATCTTTGGAATCATGAATACCCCATAATAGATGGTCAGAGAGAAAGAAACACCTGTCTTCTCTACCCAGATCTTTTTAACTTTAATTTTATTTTAAAAATTTATGTATATATGGGTGTATCTGTGTGTACATATGCACACATGTTGGGTAGGGGTGTATCCAGGGTGTCAGAAGAGGGTGTTAAATTCCCTGGAACTTGGAATTATGGATTGTCTGATATAGATGGTAGGAACCAAACTCTGCCCCTCTGCAAAAAGCATCAAGTGTTCTTAACTGCTAGGCCATCTTTCCAGACTCTTAGATCTTTTACTGAGTCAAATGAGTGCAAGGAAGTGTTACCTTGTGGGGAGGAAATAACATATACATTTCTTTTGGAGGAAGGAAAATGAATACCTCAACTATGAACTTTCTGACTTTGAATCCGCTATTATTTTTTCCCCGGCTTATATCATTAATCTCAGCTGTTTAGACACATCCTATATGGGGAGTTTATGCTCCTTTACACTGTCCATATACAGTTTGGCCACTTGGTTTACACTGGAAAATAAAATATGAGTAGAAACAACATGTCACTGCTGATGAAGATGTGAGCAGCCATCCTGTGCCTTTCCTCAGTGTACTGAAAGTGGCATATCCCCAGTAAGAGCTGTCCTTATATCCAGATTCAAGGACAAAGGCAGACATGGATCACAGCTCTTCAACAGGTAAAGAGTTGATGAATTTAATGAGGTTATTGTTTATTAATTAAATGTTTTGCCTAAATATATATATACACCATATGTATATGCATGCCCTCAGACCTCAGAAGAAGGAATCACATTTCATTTTCTGGAATTTTAGTTACATTCAGTTGTGACCTACTGTGTGGGTGCAGTGACCTGCATCCAGTTCTCTGCAAGAACAGCAAGCACTCTTGACTCCTGAGCCATCTCTCCAGCACCTTTGATATAATAGGCTAAAACCCTGTGTTGCTTATTATTTCATCATATTATACTCCAGTTCAGTCCACTACATATACACGTAGATGTATGCTCTATAGATATAAGCTTGAAGCTTAAAGAAGATGTTATGTTTAGAGTTGTGAGTTTGTAACTCAATGTCAAACAAATTTCATGTAAAATGAAGAGACTAAATGGTATCACGTCAGAAAGTGTACCTGGGAGAATGAATAAGTGAGTAACTGAGTCTTGTCTCTCCAGTTAAAACATGAAATAAGAGAAATTGCCTCCTGGAGGACTGAGAAGGGAACTGCAATGAACTGCAATGGAAGACCAAGTTTAATTAAAAAAAAAAAAAAAAAAAAAAAAAAAGGCAGCTGTGCCTATAGTCACAGGCCCAGAGGTTCGGGGAGAAAGAATGTAGTGGAGAATCACAGAAGACCAACTTCTTGTAAGAGGGAGAAGGGGATCAGGTGTGATTTGGCGAACAGAATGCTTGGTGCCTATTTCCCCACTTTTCTATATTTCTTGGTCATTTCAGTCAGGATTTAGGTGTGTGTGTGTGTGTGTGTGTGTGTGTGTGTGTGTGTGTGTGTGTGTGTGTGTGTGTGTGTGTGTAAAAGCTTTTTTGAAATTGGTATAAAAGAATTTATTTTAAATGCCTCAGCATGGTAGCTTAATAACCTTGGGAAAGCTCGATTTGTCAAAATCCTCATATGTGTGTTTTTCTAAATAAAAATAATCATTAGTTTGAGACTAATTTTTTCCTTTCTTATTTTTCTTCTAAGCATGCTGTTACTTACTGGGATGTTAAAGGTTAAATGAGCCTCCATTAAATCCACAAGATACAGTCCTTTCATCTGGAAATATTGTTCTGGACATATGTAGACTTTGATTTAAAATAAAACTATAATTTCTTTAAAAATCTCATTATGTGGGACATGTCCATCAAACAATTTTCTTGTCACTGAGTACTCCATAAATACTCTTAATGGGCAATAATGTAATGGCTGTAGAGAACTCACCACAAAACTCCTTATTTATGCACTTATCTTGCAAAAACGTTTTCCATCAGCTTTCTCTCTCCTTGAGGAAAGAGCTAATAAAAAATCCACATGCTCTTTGTGGTGTAGTACTGGCTGATAATATTGTTCCTTCTTTGAATATATCTCCTCAATTGAGAATAAGTCCTAATGGAATTTTGCATCTCCCATTGTAACGTATTCTTTTATGATATTTCTGACAAAAGCCTTGCAGGCTATTTTTCATTATAGATTCCTAGTTGAGAAGACAATAGAGACACAGAAAACAGTCACAAACATACTTCCAGTGGTTGAAAACAGCTTAAGAAGTATGTTACAGTTCTCAAAATATAGATTGTGTGAGTAAACACTGCAGCTCAGGAGGCTGAATCAGAAATAACTGCCATTGAGGATGACACCAAGATGATGATTTCTGTAAACAAATGGAAGATTTAGCAGGAAATGATACTCATTTTCCTGAACACCAGGTACAGCATGCAGATAAAACCTGCCATGTAAACACAGAAGATACAGAATGAAGACATTTCCCTCATATCATTGCTTGCCAGTGTTTATCAGCGGATTGTAAATTTTATAGGACATAAAATCGTTAAAAGCAACACCTGGACTTTCAAGCAATCTCAAAAATACAGAGTCAAGAGCTTAGAGACACATCAAAACCCCCACAAAGAGCACAACTACTAGCATACATTTTTACCACCTCATCTAAGTGTGGTTTCCATATCCACCGTGTGTCTCTCCAGGCGGTCAGTGCTGGAATAGATGAAAATTTAAAATGACTCTTCATTCCTAAGATTCCCACAACAAGGTGGGAGGAAGCAGAGGAGAAGCTATGACAAATACTGACTCAAGAACAGATAGTAAATTAGAACATCACAGCAAGAATGCTACAGGCGGCTGTGAAAGTCTTCTATTTCACCATTTCTGTGGTGAAGATTCATGTAGACCTAGTCATGCAGAGGACTGAATGAAGTATCTGAGTCTTTACTGGTTGGGTTTCAAAAAGACATTTGCATTCACAATATAAATGAACCAGGAGAGGTCATTCTTTAACTTTATTCTCATATACAAATGAATACTGCACTGATTTCAAGTCTTCAATCTTACTCTTAATGATGTATTTAGCTCAGCATGGACAAGGCAGTGGACATTTCCATCACCACTAATATATCTTTGTACTCCCTAACAGTCTACTTTCCCTCCATCCTGTTTTTGCTGGTTAAGTATGCAGTTTGTTAGAATATATATGGATAGCATCATATACTATGCTCTCACATTAATTTGGCTTTTCTCATTCAATATTATTTTTACTATAAGTCAACCATGTCAATATAAGTAAATATAACAATATTCTAAATGTTAGTTTGTAAATAAAATGCAGTTCTTCTAAATAATATCACTGTAAGCAAACTATATATAGATATAACACAAGTTTTGTATGTATTCATCCCTTGCAGAACATTTGGGTTATTGTAAGTGTTTACTATCATGGTAACATTTTCTGGGAAGGCATGAGCAAATGTCAACTCATCCTAGATAGGCCACCAAGGACAGACAAGAGCAATGAGGTCATGGGAGTCATGCTTAGAGAGACAATGAGTTTATTGTAGTTACTCACAGAAAAAATGAGCAAGGGATTACTCATAAGATTATTGCTGACCACCAAACAGCTGTATCACTACAAAGTATCAACCCAGCATGGACAACAACTTCTCCATGGTCAGATAAAATTCATCTACTATATGTACTCCAGCATTTCTGGAGACCACATTCAGTTGAGGTAGAATTTCAGCTTCCATAAAGGAACAAGAGGGAGTGCCTAGAAGCTCAGATGAGGGTCCAAAGACCATCCTAGGAGGGAATGTAAATAGGCCCAATCTTGAAAGTCTCTAGTGGATAATGACAGAGGTTCTGATTAAGATAGCAATGGCATTTGTTTCAGAGGTCGGACTTCCTGCAAATTTTCTTGTATAAATATTTTCATGAATATTTGTTTTACATATTTGAGTACTTTTATAAACGTATAATGTCTGTGTGGTGTAGAAGATGTATGTGCAATTAGTATAATCCAATCAACCATGGGCTAATGTGGCTACTCCTTTTTGTTTTCACAACAACAATGCATGTGAATTATAGTCATTTTCATCCTCAACATCATTTGGTCATTTCCTCCCATTCTAACAGGCTTAGAGATGTATAGTATCCAAACCTAATCTTCATTTCCTGGCAGTAACTGTCATTCAGAACAATTTCAATGAAAATTCCTGGTTATTTGTGTACTTTCTTTATTAATGCATTTCTTCAAATCTTTTGCCAGCTTTCCAGGGGCTCTTTGTTTTCATAACATTATTGACTTAAGTGCAAGTTTTTTTTTTTTTTGACTGAGATATCTGTTGCACATTCTTTTTTTTTAAATTAAAATCACTTAACCAAAAGAAAAGAAGAAGGAATTGGATGTTATATAGTAAATCTAGAAGTAACTGATTCAAAGTCAATAACTGAAATAGCTTCAGGAAAGAACACTCTCTACAGAGAGAAAATTAAAAGAAAATAGTAATTATGGGTCCAGATGTCAAACAGAAACCATTTATGTCCATGGAAATAGTGATTCATTATAATAATATATAACATTCATTGAATGAATATAACATTCATAAATTCATTGTAATAATGTATATATAAACAAAGTTTTGTAAATGGACCTTTCTTGTCCTGACCATTTGTTCCTAAATACCCAGCAGCTGCTTTCAAGGACATCAGAGTGTCCTTATACACAAAATTATTTTTCTGTTCTGTATGTATATGGTAAGCACCATTGTAATACAATCACTCATAATTTTCCACCATTCTCTTTTGTATTTCTCACTTGCATAGATCCCATTGTTGTTAAAAATAAAATAAAAATTTCAAAACAAAACAGATCTTTCAATATTTTGTTTTGTTTTACTTCATTGCTGTGGGTGAGTCACATCAACTTCATGTTCTTCAAAGGAAGTCTGCTGCAATTCCCTATGACTGTTAATAATTCCCCCTTGTCTTTGGTTGTGCAGTTTCTCCATGATGAGCTGACCTGCAGAGTTTATTTGTAATTTGCTGCTTACAGGTTTGCTAAATAGCTCTTGAATATCTTTTTAATAGTTTAATGTACATGTAATAGTTTAATAGTTTGATGTACATTCTAACATAGCACTAACTGGTCATATCTAGACTGCACCTTTGAAGGACTAGACATGCCAGACCACATGTACTACTGGGATTTGTGTTTTGTGTTTTGTCTATTATAAGGATGCTATCCTATTCCTTATATGTGTCATACACCAAAAAAAGGAAAAGTGGAAGTCATGCCTGGGATTAATTGCTTTGGCTCCCTGGGTCTCCTGCTTCTCCCTGCAGGCACTTGGACTTGTAACAAGCTTAATGGACACTTTTCTCTGTCCTGCCCCGGTCCTGAAGTCCCACAGCCGCTTTTAAAATAATCACTCAGAGGCTTAATATTAACAGGAAAACTTCTGGCTGTAGAGTATGCCTATAATAACTCCCACAGAGATTCTGCTACACAATGCCCTGCCTCTACAGGATTCACCACTTCCAGCGTTGGCTAGGCAAGCCAAGAAAAAATACAAATTAATCATGGAAGTTGAAGGAGGAACAGCCTCTTTGCTGGAGGAGGAATTTAGGGTTGAATGAGAAAAGTTAATACTATTGTTCTGGTTTTAAGTCAGTGACTAAAAAGATGGCAGGGTTGGGGTTTACTTCAGGAGGACAATGTTGGGTCAGTTTGAACTCAAGATTCCCAAGCAAGTTGATTGTCATTTCTTGACTGTTTAGAACATGAAAGAAATGCATAGAAAATTATAGGCGTAGAGAGGGGGCATGCCTTGCACCCCAGCAAATGTCAATACTTTCCTTGTCCATCCTCTCTCAGATTGGGTTGCTCAGTGATTTGCAGCAAGAGTAATGGAATCATGGGAGAACCAACCTAAAGTGGGCAGATGTTGACCCTGGAACAGAGAAGAAGGGGCACACCTTCCTGGTGCTGGTTCATTCTGCAACAGCTGCTGCCCATGAGAGGGGCCAGACTCAGGATGGACTGTTATGATGTATTTGCTGGTGCTCACCCAGCCTGGCAGCTCCAGGTCAGGCACCATGAAGCTATTAGTGTCTTTGAAGTTAGTAGGTGTTTAAGAGCTCTGCCTTTTTTTTTTTTAGGGTTCCCCAGGAGAGATGTACTTGCTTAGCGGATCACAGAAGTTCTCATAGGGGCAGTTGCTGAGCTGTTCTGTGCAAGAGATCTTGACTGAATCAGAAGTCAACCACTTCCTTCTACAAAGCGAGGCTCCACATACTGAGAAGTAAGGGGCACACTAGCCTTTCTTTCACTGAGCTGACAGTCATTCCCATGAAAGACAATAGGGTCAGGTTCTAACATCAGACTTTTGATCACCACAGGATCCATCCCTTTATCATAGTTATACCAACAGAAGCTGGGAGTCTTGAAGGACACCTCTGTCTGTGTCATTAGGAGCCCTACACCAAGCCCAGTATGAGCAGCAGTGAGACACGATCATTTTTATCCTTGAACAAATTTTTCAGTATAATCCTTGATTTTTTAAATGCAACATAGCTTACTTTTATTCTTTACCTGATCAATTTAGTAAGTTCTTTTCTCTTTAAAATATTTTTTTTAATTATCTGATGCTGTCCCACCTCGTGTGTGTGTGTGTGTGTGTGTGTGTGTGTGTGTGTGTGTGTGTGTATGACAGAGGGAGAGAAAGCGGCAGCAGAGATCAGAAGAGGTTGTCAGATGCCCTAAAATTGAAGCTTTATGTTGTTGTGAGCTGCCTAGCATGAATGCTAGGAATTGAACTTGGGTCCTTTGCAGGAGAGGAACATACTCTAACCAATATTCAGACCTCCTAATCACAGCACAACATCTCCTCTTCCTCCTTTCTTTTCTTCTTCACTTCCTCCTCCTCCTTCTCTTCTTCAACTTCTTCTTCCCTCCCTTCTTCTTGCCTTGCCCTTCCTCTTCTTCCTTCTCCTTCCTTTCCTGCATCTTCCCCCTCACTCTTCCTCCTCCTCCTCCTCCTTTGTTGATGACTCTTATTTACAATGTCTTATGTTCCAACTAGAGGCCTAGGATAATCAGGCAATGTTCTGTACAAGATAGTTTCTGTACTACAAGACTCTCTTCTCATAATCATAGGATAAGACTCAAAGATCTTCATATTTCTCTAATATTATAAACCTGGAGCTTTTCTGTCTCAGTTCACCTTACCTGAGGAACACAGCATGGTCCCTCTTTAAAATACAATGTTTTATCAGCTTCTTTAGGGGAGCCATGAGATTTCACATCTGTTTCCTGTCATGTAATACTATATCTGTGTTCCCCAAATCACATGTTGAAGGCTGTGTTAGGTTTTTTTTTTCTGTTGCTATGATAAAATATGCTTATAAAAAAATTTAGGGACAAAGGGGTTTATCTGGCTTACAATTCAAGGTTAGAATTCATCATTGAAGAGAAGTCAAGGCAGGAACTCAAGAATGGTCATATCACCTCCACAGACAAGAGTAAAAGGAGACTACATACCTTTGCAAGTTTGATTGTGCTTATATTTGGCTAGCCCATGAAACGGTGCCTCCCACATTCAAGGGGAGTCTTCCCACCTTGATTAACAACCTAGACAATCCTGTACAAACAACCCCCAGGCTGATGTGATCTAGATAATTCTTCATTAAGACTATATTTCCCAAAACAAACAAACAAACAAACAAACAAACACTATATTTTCTTGTGATTCCAGGCCATGTCAAGTTGACAGTTAAAACTAACAAGCACACAGACTAACCCCTAACATGACAAAGTTCAGAGGTGAAGGCTCTGAGAGGTACTTTAGGTTAAATAAAGGTGAGATCACAGTCCATTATTTTAAGAAGGGGGTTTGCATTCTTGTGAGGAAAAGCACCAGAGAATTTACTTGCTCTCCTCCACCATATGAGGATGACAGGAAAAAAAGTGGTTATCTGCAACACAAAATGAGATGGCTCATTAGATACTGACACTATTCTTACACTAATTTTTAGAAAATAATTCATGATGGGCTTAAATGCCCTGAATCTTGTTTTTAAATGAAATCCAACTAAAATAATGAAGTGTTTTTTTCAATAGTATGTAGGTGCTATTTCTAAATATTTACCTGTTTATGAATATCTGTATATTGTAGGTTTTACAGTTATCAGATGTCTACCAGACAAAATACTATTTATTAAATGTATTTATTTGTGTTTACATGTATATGTGTGCACAAACATCTCTGTGCATGTGGAGGTCAGAGTAAAGTTTTGGGGAGTAAATTCTCTCCTTCCACTATCTGGATCCTGCTGATAGAACTCAGGTCATCATACTTGGCCACAAGACCCTTCATCACTAAACCATCTTGCTAAATCCTCACTATTCTTATTTTGTAAAAGTAATTTGGTGATACAGAATTTTTTCATCATACCTTCTCAAAAGACCTTAAAATATTTACTTGTTTAACATTCTAAAATGTTGCTGTCAATTCTTATAGTCCAATGCTCTAGTTTACAGTTCTCTCTGTCTCTCTAGCTGAGTTAACTTTGTAAAAATTTTTTGTGAGAAGAATAAACAGATATTTGTTTTATATGTGTGTGTGTGTGTGTGTGTGTGTGTGTGTGTGTGTGTGTGTGTGTGTTTGTTCGTGGTTTTGTCTTTCCTTTACTCTTTACAAGGAAGATAAAGTTGAGGCTTATGATCGACAGATCTGTTTGAGCACAGTTGTCCTATACTTGAACCAGTTTCATGTTCATAAAAAGATTTGGTTCTAACTTAAAATAAAAAGTGGCAAACAGAAACAGAATGACAGAGAAGAATGCTTATCTTAGGATGTGCTCTAAATAGCAAAACAAACACTGCAGGGTATAAATTCCTCAGCCATTAGCAAACACTCTCTATTTTTCTGTGCTAAACAACCTCAGAGTCAATGTTTCATGTCACTTGGTAGAACTAGAGTTGCATACAATTCCTGGGCATTTCCAGGGACTTTGTTTTATATATTTGCATCATGGACAAAACCAAATGACTGTACTCTGAGAAAAGAAAAATGAAATAAGACCATTCTTTTCCAAGTGGCTATAAATTGACATTACCTCATCATAAAATGTAATGTGCAAACAAAACTAAAATCCAAAACTAAGACTCCTTTATCATTTCTGGATAGCTTACTATGTTGGATTAGGCTTATGTGTTTGAATACTTGGCTCTTTGTTGGTGGTGCTGTTTGGGAAGCTTATGAAACCTTTAGGAGGTGGAGCCATGATGGAGGAAGAGGCCCACAAAGGACAGACTTTGAGTGTTTATATCCTGGCCTCATTTCCTGTTCTCCCTCTGCTTCTTGTGTATGGATGACAATGTGACCAGTCTACTTCCTGCTCCTACCACCATGCTGTCCCTGACTGTCACCATGTCTTATCTGTCATGATGGACTCAACCCTCTGGAGCCCTCAAGTTAAAATAAACCCTTTCTTTCATAAGTTGTTTTTTGTTAGGGTAATCGATCACAGCAACAGAAATAGATACACTTGGCCAAAGTACAAATATTGTATGATACACACAAAATTAATGATGTTGGGAAGATATTAATCAACAAAGGCAATAATTACTGAGATGAAGGATGTTTAGGAGAAAGTGGTATGTAACTAAATTAGTTTTGATAGATTTCAAAAGTAGAAAGGAGTATCTATAAGATGGCTCAGCAGGCAAAGGAGCTTGGTGTCTAGCCCGAAGACCTAAGTTTAATTGTCAGGACCAACATTCTGGAAGGAGAGAACTGACTTCCTCAAATTGTTCTCTGACCTCCACACACATGCTACAATGCACACACACACACACACACACACATACACACACATATACACAAGCAAACACACGTACACACACACACACACACACACACACACACACACTAAATAAATATATTATTGTTTAAGAAGTTAAAACTAGTATGGTAGTTTGAATGAACTAGGCTCATGTGTTTGAATGTTTGTCCCTAGTTGTTTTCGAAGGATTAAGAGACATGGCCTTGTGTAGCATGAATCTTAAAAGGTCTTATCAGTAAAAACAAACCTGGAGCCAGTTATTGGGGCAAATACTGAATGATCAGAAACAGAGCACAGAACAAGCCACGTCCAACCTCACCTTGCCCATTCCTCAGGTGATCTTGTTTCCTCAGACTGAAAGCCTCTGAATCCTCATCTGAATCGATCTCAGCTGAACTGCTGCTAAAAGCTAAAAGCTTAACAGGACTTAGTTTCTGGTCCTCTGGCCTTAGATACCTTTTTGCTTCCTTCCATCACTTCCTGAGATTAAAGGTGTGTGTCACCATGCCTTGCTGTTTCCAGTGTGGCTTTTGAACTCACAGAGATTCAAATGGATCTCTGCCTCCAGAAGGCTAGGATTAAAAGTGTGTGTGTGTCACCGTTTTCTGGCCTCTATGTCTAATGTAGTGGCTGTTCTGTTCTCTGACCCCAGGTAAGTTTATTAGGGTGCACAATATATTGGGGAACACAGTATCACCACAGCCTTGCTGGGGAAGAGTGTCACTGGAGTGGGCTTGAGCTTTCATGAGGCTTGTGTCATCCCCACTCTTTCTCTACCTCTGCCCTCTACTCTACCTCTCTACTTGTCAGTCAGAGTGTGAACTCTCATCTCTTCCTGCTCTCATGCCTTTGCTCCGACTACATCATGGACTAACCCTATGACACTGAAACAAGTTAATTGCTTTCCTTGATAAGTTGCTTTGGTCATGGTGTTTTATCACAAAAGTGAAAAAGTAACTAAGACAAGCAGTAAGGAAACACACTAATTATAAACACAAATTGCCTCATCTTTACATGCATATTTATATTCTAAAGATATTCAGAAATGTCCCTGTGTATTTGAAACCATGTATGCTAGTGCTGTCTCCCTCTCAACTCTCCTCTGAGCCTCAGCCCTTGTACTCACCATCAAAACCAGTGAGGTGAAACTGTAAATCAGATGCACACTAAAAGCATAACTTATTACAGAGCAAACTCATTCTCAAAGAATGACAATGTCCAAAGAAACCACTGTCCTGATTAGTGTGGAGACTTATCAAGGTAACTCCACATAGTTAAAAAGGAGGCTTATTTATTTTTATATTATTTTTATTTTATAATTAACTTAATTTCACATAGCCACAGAGTTCCCCATCCTCCCTCCTCCCCCTCAGCCCTCCCCCCCCAATTCACTCCCGACTCCCACATTGTCCAAGGCAAGGTCTCCCCTGGAGAGTCAGCCCAGCCTGGCAGATTCAGCCAAGGCAGGTCCAGTCTCCACCTGAAAAGGTTTATTTTAGGGTAACTTACAGCCAATAAAGGGGTTGATTACAGGATCTAGGAGAGGTTAGGCGAATTCCAGCAGGGTTCTCTGGAGAACTCTGACTCAGTCTGTCTTCCAGCATCCAGGATCACCAGTCACCAAGAGGGCAGGAACATCCGGATCTTGGGTTCTAAGGACTCGCATCTTGACCCTGCCCCAAGGGTGCATCATATGGTAAGCATGGCAGTTACCAGAAGTCTCACTAGGGGTAGTACTTCCAGGTCAAAACAGAATAGCTACCTATTACACCTGATATTCAGTATAGGCAGGATTCAAAATATTTCAAAAGCATCTGAATACTCAGCTCCCTAGGAGAGATTTTCCATATCCAGGTTATTGACAGGCCCAGCTCGATTGATTCAGTAGTGTGTCTTTATTCTTTCTGAGAGCTCCCAGGTAGATAATGGCAATCCCATAAGGTATAGGGCATCTGAACTAGTCTCAGATAGTTATCCATTAGTATCATTTCAGGGCAGGTTGTGAGTCACTTCTCCCAGAGGAGGGAATATGACTCAGGTCCCATTTTGGTGACCAACAATTAGAGTCTGACTGTTCCATCCTTTGCTTAATGATCAGGAAGGAATTAATCCCAATGTCCTGCAAGTCTGCTGATATCTAACTAGCTATTTAATAATTTGTATCTGTCAAAATGTAGCATAGTTTATTAACATTGTTGAACTTAGCAGTCAGTATATGCCATTATTTTTTTTTGTCCATGTTTGGAATTAATTGGCAGGAGGCTATGAGTTCTGTCAGGTGCTTACCACACAAGCCTGAATACTTGAGTTAGTATTCTTCAGATCATGTGAAAAGCTGGGGTGAGGTGCTGGCCCCCTGCAACCTCAGAAATGATAGACACCAATATTGGCAGATCCCTGGAAGCTCATGGACCAGCTGGCCTGGCTTTCATGGTGAACTTTCAAGAGACCTTGTCTCAAAGAAAATGTGCAAAGTACCAGAGGCCCGGCACCCACAGTTGTCCTGTGACTTCCACCTTCACAAAGTATGTATGTGCTTGTCCCCACACATGTACCCCCACATGCACATAAATGCAAACAGGTACACATAAGAAAATGCAGGAAGATGGAAATAGATCAATGGAAATAGAATGTTTGATTTTTTGTTGGTGAAATCTAGGTTGGGAGAATGGCCTTAGACACATGATTAAATGTGCTGACTGGTTTCTTTCCCCATCCCTTGTGGGACCTCAGTCTGACCTTGAGCCTTACATATAACAAATTTGGACTTCACAATTCACTCTAGTGAATGGAGTAAAAAAAAAAAATAGAGGTATCAACATATATTGGCATTTTGTAGGTGAAGTTTACCCAACCGAGACATATAAATAATGTCAACTTTCTCAGAGGGCTCCTATTTTTTCAATGATCCAGAATTTAAGTGAAGTATGTGACCATGCATGGGAAGCAAATCCTTTATCTTGGAATCACCTCCCAAGCCCTAGTCTCACATTCATAATTTAAAAGCATTTATCAGAAAACAGTACAGGAGGTGAGAAGATTCCATGGTTAAGGAGACTGAAGCCAAGTCTGAGGACCCAGGTATAAGCTTGGGACACACGTGGTAGAAGGAAAAAAAAAATCAAGTATCACAGTTTCCTGTGACCTCAATATGTGTGCTTTGGCCTAAGTTAATCTGTAAAGTAAATAAATATAATAAAATTAAAAAAAGATACATTTTAAAATCTCAGATGATTTTGAATGTTCATAACTGATACATTACTTCTGATATGATATTTATACCAGTTATCCCAATCTGAGCATTACATGTTGTGTTGACTTACTGGGATCCTCTATAAATCTGTACAATTGCCATATCAATTATGAAGAAAACTATCAAAAATGAAAAACTTGGTTACAGAAATAGAGTGTACATGTCTCTTTATTTTATTAAAAAGTTTAAAGAAAATCCAGTAACACATCTTATGTGAAAAGATTGAAAATAAATTGTGTTTGGGTAATAAGTGATGAAAGGAAGAAATTACAAGGATAATGGCTCATGTGCCTTTGCCAACTTTTTCAGAAGTGCCTCGGTCTAATTTAAAACTCCCCACAGTTGCTGGCTCAGCTCTGAAACTCTCTTTTCTACAATGACACATTTTTTTAGTTGTAATACATAACAATTAAGTGGCTTGTCAATGGACAAGCTGTAAATAAGGACTGGCAGTTCATTTTGAAGTTATTAAAATATGAGCCACTGAGTCTGTTGATTCTGTGATTTTTGCCTGTCTAAGTGACATGATTGATCGAAGCATCTCAATATTTGCCTAGTGTTAACTTGATGACAGAGAGAGAGAGAGAGAAAGAGAGTGAGTGAGAGAAAGAGAGAGAGAGAAAGAGAGAGGGGGGGAAGGGGGACAGCTTCATGATTTTTCATGCTGTTATTTTCTATGGAGAGTTATTTGTTTTCTAAGCTACAGAGCATCCACCCCTCAGAACAGTTTCAAGGTACTCCTCAGAATGACTAGACTCCCTTCAGGAATCAGAGGACAGAGGTACAAAGCTTTACCCTGGAGCAAGAGAAAAGCCCAGACCTCAAAGTGCTGAACAAGCAGCACAAAGCATAGCGACATGCACAGCAGCTATTAGAATGAAACTTGTATTTCTGACCCAAAAATATGTTTGGCAGCTTCTGCACACCGCCTTTTCAGAAACATAAAGGGCATTTATGAGTAAAGTGAACCTTTCAAATAAGGCAGAAACTGGGATAATCAACAGTGAAATCTGGAGCACTAATATTAATTAAAACTTTTGGTTTCTGGCAGAAATGTCTAATTTAATGCATACACTTACACATTCACGTGTGCATATAGGTATGTATGTATGCATTATATAATACATTCTATAAACGTACTATATAGTATACTAAATATAATATATGTGTATATACAATATAGTAATCTGCATATATGAATATATACACTGTATAATATGTTACATAATATGTGTGTGTGTGTGTGTGAGTGTGTGTGTGTGTGTGTGTGTGTGTGTGTGTGTGTGAGTTTAAATGTAATGAACCTCATCAGCTCTGGCATTTGAATTTAACCTAGTACTCTGCATATATGCATAAATACACTATATAATATGTCACATAATGTGTGTGTGTGTGTGTGTGTGTGTGTGTGTGTGTGTTTGAATGTAATGTCTCCCATAAGCTCTGGCACTGTTTGGAAAGGCTTAGTAGGTGTGGATTTATTGCAGGAGGAAGTCACTGGGAGAGGGCTTTGAGAGTTTAAAGGCTCAGCCATTCCCAGTTTTCTCCCTCTGCTTCCTGCTTCCAGGTTAAAATGTGAACACGCAGCAAACATATCATTCCAATTGCCCTTCTGCTTGCCACTCCCCTAACATGATGGACTCCTATCCCTTTGAAACTGCAAATCTGAAGTAAACCTTCCTTCTATAAGTTTCCTTGGTCATGGTGTATTATCATAGCAATAAAAAATTCCTAATAGAATATGATATAATAAAATGCATAAATATAAATAGTATATTTTATATGTGTGTATATACAAATACTATACTGTATATATGATTTTTCACAGATACTGGTCCAGTGTTTGTTAATTGCTTCATTCTCAGTACTATGAAATGAATGAATAAATCATTTAATGTGTAATAAATACATTCTCTATTAAGTGCAAAATGTGTAGGGAAAGCACAGTTATTCCTTAGTTAATATAAAGGATACAGGAATCATCAACCAGTCCCAAGTGCCCTAATCTGTTACTGAAAAGTTTGGGACAAAAGTGTTTGTCTCCCTGATGGTTCATTAACTTGACCATCTGCCCTTACAGAGCTCTAAAACATTTGGTCACACCCAGCTAGCATAGTCTTTTGTCAGGCAGAGGTTCATTGGCCTCTTGTTGGTAAAAGAAAGAAAACATCTTTTATTTACAATGCCCAACAGTGTACTGGGTTTAATTCTGGAGATTTATTGAAGCAGGCTTTCTGTTTGGGGGATTTTTTTTTTTTGTTCAGGTGTTTCCATTGTAAACAAAGTCCTTTGTCATCCTCCATTGCTGTCTTTTTCCTAGACATCTGGCACACTTTAGAACAGTGACCTGATCAGTCATTACTGGGAGATGAAGGAGGGGACAGGTGGTGGTGGTGGCTTCAAAGCTTGGGAAATGGTTCTGAGGATTCTCTTCCCTGCCTTGGGGTGTAGTCTGTCCATTCCAAAATGCAGGACACATAAATCCTCCGTTAGAATTTGGTGCTCTGATTGGATGGGGGCAAGTTTTGAAATTCCTTCTCTTTATTAGGTAACTATTAAATATTTAATTTACAGAATTCAATATATAAAATTAAATGATTTAAAGAGGCTGCAAAAGGCTGTTTTGATTCTGTGAATGATTCACAATGATGGGTTAGCAAATTTGCTCATTATTGGTTCTGTGGAGGTGATATAGGCAATCTGGATGTGTATAGGTTACTATGGTTAGTTTATGTCTAATTTATTCTCTAGGCAATATTAGAGACTATACAGCATAATTTTCTCACTTTATTTTAATTATATGTCTGCATTTGTGTGTAGGTACTTTCAGAGACTAGAGGAGGACTCAGATCTGGAGCTGGAACTGCAAGAAGCTATAACCTTGCATGTGGGTGTTGAGAACTGAACCCAAGTATTATGCAAGAACAGGACATATTCTTTCTCTCTATATCACTTCAGTCCCCACACCACACTCCAATGCTATACTTTAACCTTGCTTTCCTTATTTGCTTAAAATAAAAGTTAAGACTGTCTTCTGGGTTCTGAATTGTGTATTTCTCAGTGAAATCAACATTGACAACATCTTATTTGTTTTTACAAAATTTTAAATATCAACAATAGTCACTTAGTTATAAACATTGCCATTTTCTCTAATTAAAAATATTTATTAATGTTTTTATTCTCTCTCTCTCTCTCTCTCTCTCTCTCTCTCTCTCTCTCTCTGTGTGTGTGTGTGTGTGTGTGTGTGTGTGTGTGTGGTGCACGCTTACATGTGCATCTGTGTGGAGGGGTCCATTCACTCATGTATATGTGTGCACCTGTGTGTACAAGCACACTCACACATGTATGATTTTGTACCTTTATGTACCTACACATGCTTACATGTCCACCTATATGTATGGGCTCACTCACCCATGCATGTCTGTATCCCTGTGTGTGGGAGCACTCATCCATTCGTGTGTGAGAATCTGTGTGTAGGGGCACTCCACTATGTATGTGCCAAGTGAGGTGTTCTTCCTGTACTGCCTTTTGCTCTCTATATTAGTTAAGACATGTTTGTCACTGATCCTAGTGCCTTCCATTTCAACTAGACTGGCTGGTCAGTGAGTTACCAGTTTCCTGTCTCTGCCTTGCTAGAGCCTCAGAGCCTGGGTACAAGCATGTGCTATTTAACCCAAGTTTTACATGGGTGCTGTGGTTCAAGCAAGAACTTGACCCACTGAACCATCTCCTTAGCATATTACCCTTAATTTTTAAAGGTGTTTGTGGTTAACCAAAGTTTAAAGTCTCCATATAGTAAAATTTGTTTTGATTTCTGATTTTTATATTTACTATTACAAAAGAGAAAGGTAAAAATGGTATTTTTAGAGAAATTTACCTATTAATTTTTTATTTACATTTTTATAAACTATGTTCTAAGCTTGAATTTTCCATTTACATGATCAGTTAATAGTAGCCTAGATAAAAATTAAATTGTTGTATTGCAAACAAATTCTTTTACACACTTTTGAGTCAGTGTATAGCTTATTTATTTAATTACTTTATTAAGGAGAATGTGACTATAATACCTACTGTCAATTTCTGAACCATTTTAACATATAATAAAATTATTTTTTATTACCTCTTCATAATTTTATTGTGATGCCATTAAAAAGCTATAGCATATTCCAGTATCTTCCTGATTATTTACTCACTGAAGTTATCATAGTGTAATTTGGAGTTTACCTACTAAAATGTGGTCTTTTTAATTACGTATATTTTTCCTTTTATTGAAAATAGCTTTCCCCCTCACATATTCTGGTTATATTTTTCCCTCTCTCTACTCCTTCCCCTTCCTCCCCACCTCCCTTCCTTTCTGTGTCTACCCTCTTTCTGCCTCTCATTAGGAAACAAACAGGCTTTTAAGGGACAATAATAAATTAAAATGAAATAAAATAAAATATGAAAAGATGAAACAAAAACTAACAAATTAGAGCAGGACAAAACAAACAGAGAAAAAGAGCTCAAATAAAGACATTTGAAACAGACATAGATACAGAGCCCCACTTGTTCACACACTCAGGAATCCCATAAAAACATTAAACTGGAAGCCATAATATATATAGAAAGAACACGTAGGAGGGAGAAAAAATATAATTAGAATAAAGAAAAATAAAAATTAAAAATTGTAGCATGAATTTTAAAAGGTCTTATTAATAAAAACAAACCTGGAGTCAGGTATTGGGGTGAATTTTGAAAAATCAAGGAGACAGAACAGGTCACAGCTAACCTCACCTCGCCAACTTCTCAGCCAATCCTGTTTGCTCAAACTGGAAGCCTCCTTGTCCTCATCTGGAATGAATCTCAACTGAACCGCTGCTAAAAGCCTAAAAGCTTAACCAGCTCTAGTTCCTGGTCCTTACGCCTTCTATACCTTTCTGTTTCCTGCCATCACTTCCTGAGACTTTTTTCTTTCTTTCTTTTTTTCTTTTTTTTTTTTTGGTTCTTTGAGACAGAGTTTCTCTGAGCCTTTCCTAGAACTCACTCTGTAGGCCAGGCTGGCCTTGAACTCACAGAGATCTAGCTGCCTCTGCCTTCCAAGTGCTGGGATTAAAGGCATGCGCCACCACAGCCTGGCTCACTTACTGGGATTAAAGGCATGAGTCACTGTGAGTCACCGTGCCTGGCTGTTTCCAGTATGGCTTTGAATTCACAGAGATCCAGATGGATCTCTGACTTTGGAATGCTAGGATTAAAGATGTGTGTGCCACCTTTTTCTGGCCTCTATATCTAGTGGCTATTCTAATCTCCGACCCCAGCTAAGTTTAGGAGGGTGCACTATATATTGGGGAATACAATATCACCACAAAAAATAAGGTGAATTTGCATTTTTTTTAGGGGGGAAATGCCCTAACATGACATTATGTGACATTATTTTCTGTTGGCCGTCTATTGGCCGTGAAACCTACTCTTCAGAGAGATTTGTTTCTCCAGTGAGATTCCCTTGAGGTAAACTAAATTTTCATTTGCAAGTGGTCATCAATTAGAAATAGCTTCTGAGTTAGGGATGGGGGATGTGTCTACTTCTTTCAGCTCTAAGACCCCCCCATCTGGTGCAGACCTATGTAGGCCCTATGCTTGCTGACTCCATATATATGAGTTCATGTCATATTAATCTAGAAAGCCTTGTTTTCTTGGTATCCTCCATCTTCTCTAGGTCTTACATTCTTTCTGCCTCTTCTTCTATGGGGTTAGAGGAGAGATTTGATGAAGACATCTCATTTAGGGATGAGTGTTCCAAGGACCCTCATTCTCTGAGTAGTGTCTGGCTGTGGATCTCTGTATTTTTTCCCATCTACTGCAGGAGGATGATTCTCTTGTGACAGCTAAACAAAGCACTGATCTGTAAGTATAGCAGAATGTCATTAGGAGTCATATTTGCAAGATATATTTTTAGGTTTTAGTTATGTGTATTTGTGCATGGGGTGGGTGAATATGTGCACAAGTACAGTGTTCACAGAGACAGAAGAAGGAGGAGGCCAGAAGAGGGCACTGGATCCCCTGAAATAGGAGTTGCAGGCAAATGTGAGCCACTTAACATGGATGCTGGGAACCAAACTCCAGTCCTCTGCAATAACCCTGTGCTTTTACCTGATAAGCCATCTCCAGACCATTTTATGCATCTTTTGTATCAGTGGAAATACTGGGAGTTATCATGTTTAATTCTTATTAGTTAATTGCTGTTTGTTTTATTGAATTTCCAACATAAATTTTTCAAATACATCTGGTCACCATAAAAGAAATACTGACTTTGTGTATTTAGTTTAAAACTGGATGCTGAATTTTCAGCTTGTTCTTAAATAGTTTTCTTGAAGGTTGATCCTATCATTGCAAAATTAGAATGAGAAATTGATTTTTCCCAGAGGAAAACTGCCTACTCAAAGCCATGATGCTTCTCCACTCAGCTCACTTAGGGGAGCAAGGGATCCCAGCTGGATCAAGAACAGAAAGGGAGAACAAGGAATAACAGACCATGATAAATGATGACCACATGAGAATAGGAATAGGCAGAGTGCTCGAGAGGTCCCCAGAAATCCACAGTGATACATCCTCTGTAGACTGCTGGCAATGGTAGAGAGAAAGCCTGGTCTGATCTAGTCTGGTGATCAGATGGCCTAACACCCTAGCAGTCCTCTTGGAACTCTCATCCAATAACTGATGGGAGTGGATGCAGAGATCCTCAGCCAGGCCCCAGGTGGAGCTCCAGGAGTCCAATTGTCGAGAAAGAGGAGTGACTGTAAGAGCGTGTATTGTTGAGACCAAGATTGGAAAAGCACAGGGACAAATAGCCAAAGGAATGGAAGCTCATGAATTATGAACCAAAAGCTGGGGTGTCCCCAGCTGGAGCAGGCCCTATGGATAAGTGAGACAATTGAATAGCTTCAACTGTTTGGGAGGCATCCAGGCAGTGGGACCAGGACCTGTCCTTAGTGCATGAGCTGGCTGTTTGGAACCTTGGGCTTACACAGGGACACTTTACTCAGCCTGGAAGGAGGGGACTGGACCTGCCTGTACTGAATCCACCAGGTTTAAATGAATCCCCAGGGGAGTCTTGGCCCTGGAGCAGACGGGAATGGAGGTGAGGGGCTGCGGGGAAGGTGGGGGTGAGGGGGGAGGGGGAGGACAGGGGAACCCATGGCTGATGTGTAAAATTAAAACACAAACATAATAATAATAAAAAATAAAAATAAAAAAGAAACAAGAGCGGAGCAATGCCCAATGTGTCTGAAAACTCTCTATGGTAGAATACCAGGAAACTGGGCAGAAAACCACTGTTTATCAACACTCTTCTAAGTAGAGGCAAACATGGTGTGGCATCATTAATCTATTGAGATCAAAGTGGAAAAAGAGGAGAAGTAGGTGGAATAAAACATATGCACATGAAAATACAGCCCCTCTCCTAAAACTGAGGTAGAGTACTTGTCTTTGTTTCCCCTGGTCTTATTTTCTGAATCTGTTAAGAAATGGTCATGAATGGAAGATTATTTTGTAAGAGAACTGTTATTTCAATTTAGCTTAATTTGTCTGAAAAAAATACTATCTTTATAAGAATGAGCACTGCTATCATTTCTGAATCAGCAATTAACAGCATATATAATCATGAGAATATTATAATGCTAAAGCCCAAGCTATAAAATATGGCAGTAACACCAAAGTCAAAGGCAGCAGATCACCAAGATTATAAAACAAAAGATAAATTATAGTGATACAACAACAAGCAAACATCGTAGATATTTGGTAGGTATAAAATTTTAAGGTAAGTATGTGGTAGAATTGATCAATTGTATGGATCACATACACCAATCTTCTCTACTCCCTCTCACTATTTAAAGTAATAGAAAGCCCAGAGAGATGGTTCAGCAGTTCAGAGTACATACTGCTCTTGTAGAAGACTCAAATTTTCAGCTGTTAGATGGCTCATAAATGCTGTAACTTCAGGTCCAGGGAGTTCAATGCTCTCTTCTGGCCTCTGTGAGTACTTGCACTCATGTACACACACACACACACACACACACACACACACACACACAAATAAATCTTTTCTTAAAGAAAAAAGAATAGAATAATTCAGGCATATCCCTAGGGAAGTATTTTATTAATTCATTTATGTATTTCACTAAGGCAATTATAGCCTTTGCATTTCACTCAGAACTCTTGTGGATAACAACGAGCTTCACAAAAAAAGGGAAACAAAGCCTCTGGATGTATTCAGAGACAAAGCAAGGAGATGAAAACAAGTTCTGACAGGATAATGAAGCAAATCCTGCCTCCCCTGGCATTGCTGGGCTAATGATGCAACCACCATCAGTGTACCCATGCCTGAGTCCCCTGTCTTCCAAAGTTTCTGTAGAACACTGAGTCCAGTGGGGGAGGGGGGTATGGGTGTCTGCCCATCTCTTTCAAGAACACTGCAGAATTCTTTGCGCCATCTCAATAAGACTAAGGGTATCTAATTATGTAGTCAAATGTTTTGGTTAAATGCCTCATTCCTTGTTCTAATTATCACCTATCCCAAAGGGAAGAACTTCAGTTTACAAAAAGCCAGGAGAACAAGGTTACCTTCTCTTCCTAAATCTCTTTTTTGATGAGAAAACACACAGCTGGAGTCCCCAGCATATTTAACTGCAATGTTTATCAATGTAATTTGTTGTTTTTCTTAATAGAAATCCACTAAAATCTAACAGTCTTTGAGAAAAAGGAAAAGTGTGTAGTAGATTTTAGCAGTTTTACATGCTGCCTTGTTGGAGTTAGCAGACTGGGGATGCAAAAAAAGGAATTTTAAATTAGCAAAATAATGAAATAAAAAAAAACACTTTGAAAACCTACTCAATGTCTAATTAAATTATTTATTATTAATCCTGACAAGGATGGATGTAATAGTACTTTGATGGATGATTTGTTCACACTGACAGCCATTATAGCTTCTATGATTAGATCTAAGGCTATGCCATGTGTTCAAACTCAAGTTACCCTTTAGACAGGAGGATTTAAATGTTTTCTTTCATTTCAATGATCTTCTAAGTATTTACCTTTTATCAATACCGTGTGCATTAGATTTTTCTTTTTAAATTTATCAATCAATTAGCTTTAAGTAGCATCCAAAACATCAGATTTGAATATGATATTTTCAAACGCTTGTTTTCATTAAGTCTTCTCATCCATCCCATTATCCTTCCTCGTGACCCTCTCTCTCTCTCTTCTCATTTTCATGTCCCATGTGTTCTATTGACCTTCACAAATCTTCTAAGATTCCTCCCCCTCTAGAAAGTTTCATAGCCTATAGTCCCACCAACACTCATACATGCATATTTATAAACATTAAAAGATAGAATCTTCATATGAGTAAGAACATGTGATATTTGTCTCTCAGAGTCTGGGTCACCTAACTGTATTTAACAATTTCCTCATCTGTTTTCATATAAAACTTGTTTTTACTTATAAATGAATTTAATTTCATTGTATGTGTATTCCACATTGTATGTGTATTCTGTGTTTTCATTTTCTATATTGACAGACATCTAGACTGGATTCTATATTCTAGTTTGTTAAGAAGAAAGTAGACTTCTTGCTTAATTAGATTCCTTATCTTGTCTATATAACACTCCAATTTTGAATCAGTTAAAATGTTTTGTAATGTATTTCCTAATACCCTGCATTGTGAGTCTTCATGGCAACTCCCATCCCAAGGTTCTGTAAGCTTAGTTACAATTTTACCTATGCTGAAAGGAAATAATTATAGATTATGCTACAGCTTGAATGTAATTATATGTCATTAATATCCATTATCTCACCCAAGAGCCCAACTTTTCTCAAGAATTTTATAAATCTAATTCTCTCAAGAGCTTTCATTCATATGCTTCCATATGCTCACTAACTCAAGTGTCTTTTTGGTGTCTTCCTATCACCACTAATTCAACATATTTTAATCAATGTTAGATTTCATGTTGTTAAAGTTTAATGGTAACAGTTTTTTGGTTGTCTTTCTACTTTGTTACCTCAGTATATGTGAAGTCTATTTAACATACACTATGATTTGCCTCGATTGCCAAGACCCTCAAATCAAAGCCACAGAAAACAATATTTGGAAAGTAGATAGGTCCACAAGGATGGAGAAAGCCTGTATGTGTAGGGACATGCAAACAGTCTATGAGCTAACTGCATACAGTGTTCAAAATTTGAGCATCTGTCAATGTAAAATAGATATGAACACATACAGGCATTATAAAAAACAAATAGGATCTTGTATCTGACCAAAAATGTAAGGATCACTCGTGGTTATAGAGGATCTGATAGAATGCAAGCAAGAATGCCTAGCAACTTTCTTCTGAATGCCATAGTAAGACATAGAGGGTATAATTTCCTCCTTTGGAAATCTGAACGACATTACCACTTCCAGTTGATGAATGTGAATATTTTAGTTATGTTTTTTTGTTGATGTGATGGATACCATGGCAAAATGACTTAAAGAAGGGAAAGTTTACTTGTGTTTACAGAGAAGGGGATGTAATCTATCATAGCTGCCAAGCTATGTGATAGGAATTTGAGGCACTTGTCATATTGCATCTTGAGTCTTGAAGCAGAGTGATTAAATGATGATGCTCAGCTTGTTTTCTCTTTTAACTTTGTTCAAGACCCCAGTCCACTCATTGGCCTCAGTTAACACGTGTGTTCTCTTCTGAATTGACCTAATCTAGACAATACATAGTTTCCAGGACTTATATGCTTGTATTCTTCTACATACTGCCAGTTTGAAAGTCAAGATTACGCATCACTGTTCCAGCTCTGGTCAGTTTGACACCCAAATACTTTTCTTTTAAAGTGTAAACTTCCTTTACTTGTCTATGGACTTATGGCTATTACATCATGTAAAATATATTTCTACAATTTCAAAAATCCCCATTGTTTAAAAATTTAAGTAATTTTTGCAAAACCCTTTACTTTTTATGACTAAAGATTTGGATAAGTATAATAGGCAATAGCTATGCCACAGTTTGACTATGCTCCTATCTTAAAGTTTTCTCTGTCAAACAAATTACTCTATATACTAGTTAGTTTTTGCCAATGTGATACAAGTTAGAGTTTTCTGGGTATAAAGTTGATAAAATATATCCATCAGATTGGTCTGTAGGGAAGCCTATGGGATATTTTCAAGCTGTGTGATTGACCTGGGATGACCTAGCCCAATGTGAACTTTGCCAAGCCTGGGAAGCTGGTCATAAGTTGTATAAGAAAGCAATCTCAGCAAGCCATAGAAGCAAGCCAATAAGCAGAATTCATCCATGGCCTCTGTCTCATTTCTTGCCTTTAGGTTTCTGTCCTGTTAGAGTTCTTGCCTTGGGTTTCCTCAATGATGAACTGTAATCAGGATCTGTAAGCTAAATAAATCCTTTCCTATCAGGTTTTCTCTGTTCATGGTCTTTATTATAGCAACAGGAAGCAAACAAATACAGATTATTTCCTTTAAATTCAACATCACTTTTATCTCATTTTCACCCTTTTATATAATATGGAATCCCAGCTCATAGGACATGCCACTCACATGCAGGGTCAGTATTTCTAAGTCAATTGACCAAATTTAGATAATGCCTCATGTTCATGCCCCAGAGGATTATCTCCTAGGTGATTCTAGATCCTGTCAAATTGATAGTCAACATTAGCCATCACAACTAACATTAGTCATAGTAGGTTGCCTTGATCACAGGACCACTTGAAATCACACGAGAATGCCACTTTACCTCTTTGGTTGTATTAATCCAAAGGAATGTAGAATGAGTAATTTATAAAGAAGATAAAATAAGTTTTGAATAGTTAGAAAGGCTCAAAAGAGAAGAATAGTATGTTTAAAAGGATCTTCATCTGTCTGTCCTTCAAACATGGTACCTTGCTTCTGCATTCTGAAGGGGTATGGAGCTGTGTCTTCCTGTGGTAGAAGTAGTGGAAAAGGCAGAGAAGGATAAATTATCTCTTCTAGGAGGGCCTTTATCTCTTTCACAGAGTAAGGAGCCCTCAAAACCAAATAAGCTCTCATAGGCCCCATCTTCATCTTGTCTAACATCTGTCAAATTCTGCTAGCTGAGTTTTGGACAGGAACTCTCCAATACCAGCAGTTGGCTTCCTTAACCTTAAGACATTAAACCACTGTGTGATAATGAGAAACATCTTAGACAACCTGAATTTGAAGTTCTACCAAATGCATGACTAGCACTCCACACCATGGTCCTCATTGAAGCTCACCTAAAACATAGTGGGCCATCAAAACCAAAAAAATCCTGAGAATCTAAATTTGAAACACATTAAAGTTACAAGGAGAACAAATGCAATGTTATAGAGTCCTGGGACAGAAAAAAAAAGACCATAACCAGCAGTTTTCCTGTGTCCTATCTGGTCCTGTGGCTGCACTGTTCAAATAAAACATATAGAGGCTTATATTAATTACAAACTGTATGGCCTTCATCTCAGGCTCATTATTAACTAGCTCTTATAACTTAGTTCAACCAATTTTTATTAATGTATGTTTTGCCATGTGACTCCCTGGCATTACCTGTTCTCTCACATATTGCTTCTCCTGGTAGTGGCTCACAGCTTTTGCTGACTCCACCCTTCTTCATCTCTATCTTTAGTTTGAATGTACTACCTGGACTTATCCAAACATCTTTATTTATCAACCAATGAGAGCAAACTATATTTACAGGGTACAGAAAAACATGCCATAGCAAAGGACATTTGTAAAAAACTAAGAAGGGGTCAGGAACCACATGTTAGAGATTCAGAGTACATGTTGTCCTTGTGAAGGACTTGAGTTCAGTTCCTAGCATTCTCACCAAGCAGCTAATAACCACCTGTAACTCTAATTCCAAGTGATCCAATGCCTTCTTCTGGCCTCTTTTGATAACTGCACTCATGTGCATACACACTCATATAAACACACATAGTATTAAAAATAAAATAAACATTTTTTTAAAGCTCTAAGGACACACAAACAAAACATGGGCACTGCTTGCTAACATTGGCTATAACAGATGTATATGTGTGTCTAAAATTACTGTGAAACTGAAAGTTTAAAAATTATGTATATAGAGAAGAAAAATGCAAAGGAATTTCAGAAAAAAATGAGTTATTTCAGAGAGATGAAATTATAACATAAAAATAAAAACTGTGGGTGAAGATACCCAATCACATAGTGAGAACTTGGTTTTGTTCAACAGCCAAGAAACTTATTCTGTGAATGTTTTCAGCCTTACAGGCCATATAATTTCGGTCACAACTGTCAAATACTGCCAATTATAGAGGATAATAGCCACAGATAACTCATAAACAAATGGACATGGCTGCTTAATATAGCTTGAGTTACAAAAAGAGACCGGTTAGGTTTAGACTCAGTTACAGTTTATCTGCCTGTGTTTTGTGAGGTACTAAAGTTATGTCTAAAAAATTCTTGGGAATCAGTACCTAAACTGAGAAGCAAGATGAGCACTCAAACATTAACAGTAGAATTTAAAAGAAAGATTCATAAAAAGAATGCATGATCCTAATTATCTGAGCAGAGGCATAAATCTGATGAACTTATTGAGTTCTCATTGTTTTTAACAAGATGCTAAATTCCCTTGACTGCTTTACAGGACTTGATCTGCTTTAGAGAATGTTGTAAGAGGTCACAAAGACACAGAACTTAGGGTCATTTTCCCTGACTTATATATAGAAGGCAGATGTTTCATTTTGTTTTATGTAAATGTGTGTGTCTGCATGTTCATCTGAGCATGTATTGTGTGTACAAATGTGTGTGTGGAAACCAGAGGTTAGTGTTAGATATCTTCCTTGCGTGCTTTGTACTTTTCTGGGCAAAGTCATTTGACCTTGAATTCATTGATTTGGGTAGTCTAACTAGCCACCTTGCTCTGGGGATTCCTTGTTTCTCTCTTCTCCAGGAACTGGAATTACAGATAGGCTGCCAAGGCTTCTGATTTGATTTGGGTTCTGAACCTGAATTCCAGTCCTCACACTTGCAGGCACTTTATTTTTTCATTCACTGAGTTTTCTTCTCCACTCTATATTTCCAACAAGGCTTATCGGTAAATTCATTCAATGTCAAAGCATTTCAATAAAACATGTTTTCTGACCAAATCTTTGTAACTGTTGCTCAGAATCAATCAATTCCTCCCTGAATAAAAGGAGACAATGTCCTTTTGGCTTCTACAATTGAACAACCTGGGAATGGGCCAGTGCTTTCTGGAAAATTTAATTAGTTTATTACTTACATTGCTTAAAAATGAAGGCATACAGAAGTTGGCATCCAGTCTTTATATGGACTGTACTAATGCAGGTAGATGCTCTGATCAACATTGGTTTGATTTAGGCTTCCACCTTATTATTTTAAGTCATGTCCTTTTGGTACCCCTCCTACATTTACACTGCTTTTCAGCAAAGAAAAGAGTTAAGTGCAGTGAACACATTGCTTTCCACCTTCTAAGGGCTACAATAGTCCTACCATATCAAGTCATTGGTAGATCTGAATCTGGGACACTAAGAATTATGCTTAAGGATGCATTACCTCGGTGCTAAGTGCAGAGTGCAACTTTACCTTTATTACATAACACATAAGCCTATGGTTTTCTGCCAGTATAGTTCTAATCCAAACCTTATTGTTAATATGACTGAATCAGAGATAATTGAGAGCAATTTTTCAAATTCATTTCAAATAATTACAGTTTCACCCAGTCAGACGTTTACATGTGTTGTGTGACACTAGTCTGGAGGAACATGAGCAAATATTTATTCACAGCAGAAAGGGGATTAAATGCAGACCAAAATATTCAACTTGGTGAACCAAAGGGTTCTGTTGAATTTTCTTAGAGGATATGAGGCAATGGGTTACTAAAAGGAGCAGAAAATGATTCTGACAAAGACATCATCAAAAGATTAGCTTAGCACAGTTGGAATCTCATGAAAGATGGAAACCAGGAATGCACTGCCAGCTGAAGGAAGCTTAACAAGTTAGAGAATGTCCTTTCCAGATCACTCTGAGCTGCTTCTAGGCAATTTTGCTGATCACTGCTTCTTTCAGCTTCTTGGCTGATTTGAGACTCTTCTGGCTATCCCAGCTTGTCTGTCAGTGATTTTCAGCAGTTCTTACTATTCTGTATGCTTTGGGTCAGAAGGGTCTAGTGGATCTGGTCAGTTTCAGGGACTCCCTGAAGCTTTGGAGTTGTTTACTTATGGAAAGTAAAGTGCTTCCCTCCAGGTTGGAATGTTGCATTTTTCTTTGGAACACTCTGTTCCTTAAGGGATCTCCCTATATGATGAAATGTTTTACTTCCCTTTGGAATGTCGTGTATCTTGATAATTAGCTTCCCTCCAAAATGCAGGGCTTTATATCATAGGAAATTGCCAGACAATATGTTAGTTCTGTGACACAGGCACAGGGACTTGTGTGTTCAAAATACAGAGACTGATATCTGAAGACCAACTGATTCCTGCTTACAGGATGTCTTATCATCAATACACTGTCTGGGGACAAGTGCTTACAATGTAGAGTATGAGTCCTTCTGACTAAGCCATGTCTATTACACAAAGTTAAAGCTAAAGAGTGCTTGAAATCATGGAAACGCTTGATAGATGAACTCTTTAACATGACCTCTGCTTCCAAATATTTTTACACATTTTCCTTTTCTTTTTTCTTTACCAACGAATCACTTATATAGTTGACTTGTGAGATGCACAGAGTATGTCTGTGACACTTTATTTTACACATTTAAATCTGTGTCCTTGATGTGAAAAAGAGTCATAGGTTAAGAGCTTCAATTTTTCTCCGTGTTCTATGATCCATGAAAAAATAAGCATAAACACCCATAATATGTCCTAGATGTTTAGAAGATTTCAAGGTCCAAACAAACAGAATTAAATTACACTTGATAAAGACCAGCCACGACTGTTTCAAAGAAGTATACAAATTCACAAAAGATTAACATCTCAGAATAAAAACTATTTCAGAAATGAACTCACAACTTAGGATCCATTTGTCATTCTGTCTATCTATCTATCTATCTATCTATCTATCTATCTATCTATCTATCCATCTTCTATCTATCATCTTCTATTTTGTATGTTATCTATAATTTATTAATTTATATATCTCTCTGTCTCTATCTGTAATCTATAGCCTATCTGTCATCCATGACTACTAGTTCACATACCTATTTATCAAGACTTTCATTATCTTTTTGTTGTCTTTTCTTTTTTAAAACTGTATTTTTATGTTTTCCCTTCACTACACTTATGAAAACTAACAATCATGTTACATTATAAACTAAACTTAAGGGATCTATGTCCAATTTGCATTCAGAACATACTCTTATTCTCAGATGTATTCTTTTCCCCATTTTATTTATTTATTTATTTATTTATTTATTTATTTATTTATTTATATTTTTATTATCAGCTTGATACAGAATAAATTCTTATCCTGATAGTGAAATGTTTCATTGAGGCTTGCCCAATAATTGAGTAAAACCTAAACTTATTATAAGCCACAGGCATCCTAGAGTTCCCCCTGCCATAAATCCTCTCTGGTTCTGTGGGTTATAGTCTGATTGTTCTTTGCTTTATATCTAGTATCCATTTGTGAGTGAGTACATACTATGTTTGTCCTTCTGGGTTTGGATTACCTCACTCAGGATGATATTATCTAGTTCCATCCATTTGCCTGCAAGTTTCATGCTGTCATTGTTTTTCTCTGCTGTGTAGTACTCCATTGTGTATATGTACCACATTTTGTCTTAAAGTGGCGAAATCTTGTAATGGTTGAAGGATGGGGTTCTCAAAAATAAAACTGTCTATAAGACAAAAAAGAAGACTCTAAATCTGAGAAAATGTCAGGATACTGGTCAGGGCGCTTTTAGCAGTGGCAGTGATCTCTTAGTTTGCTTAAGAACTAGGACAGACTAAGTACTTTCTTACTACAGATATTACACTAAACCTGGCACTATGATGTCAAGTGTTGCATGCTTTTGTAAGTGTCTCTGAAAACAAATAATTGGCCATAGTTAGTGGCATTGGATTCTAATTGCAGTTTAATTTCTAACAGCCCAAGTCTTCTTGTGTGAATCTATTTAGACTCTCCAGTATTCTTCTTTATAATTTTTTTATTTAACAGTGTGTTTTTACCTTCAAAGTTAAGACAGGTTGTGTCTACAACAGCAATATCAGCAAAAATATAGCACCAGAAAATAAAAGCATAGACAACAGAACATGACCACTAAAATTCTTTTCAGCCTGGGTAGAATTGTTACACAAGCAAATTTCCAGTGATAAATGATCACAATGAGCTGAGCTATCTACCATCTGCCCCTCTACTCCCCCAACACACTTTGAGGCAGGGCTTCATATAGCTGAAAGGCTCCAGTTTTGCTATGTAGTGAGAACGACCTTGAACTCTAGATCTGCCTGCCTCCAACTCACAAGAGTTGGGGCTTACATGTATATGAACCTATTGCTTCACATGAACTGTCCAAGTGCTATTTCAGCTGAGCCACATTTCCAGCTTCTTGTTAGATTTATTTTATGGATTTCCTTCTCTAAGTTCCTGCGAAGTGGATGAGAGATGCAGGTTTTGATTTACTGCATTAAAACTTCAACGTTTAGAGACAACATTCTCTAAACTGGCCCCAAGGCTCAAGAGTCTATGGTGAAGTGATTCAGCTGTGAGTAAAGGAGCTGAATTATATGTCCCAAAGACAGTACCTGGAGGTACACCCCCGAGTGAAGTATAAAATACTATTTTTCATACACTCAAAGATACTTCAATAACATTATTCTCCCACAACCCACACATTACTATGTAGCAGATATTTCTTTGAATCACCAGCTCCTGAATAATGACATGGAGAATTTTTATTAATTATGAAAGCTTGGCCTTAGCTTAGGCTTGTTCCCAACAAACTCTTAAAACTTAAACTAATATGTTTATATTATTATACATTTTGCCATGTGGCTCATTACCTCTCCTCAGTACTTTATGCCCAAATTCCTCCACCCCTGGCTTGAGAATCTCTTGTGCCTCTCATGCTTTCCCAGGGTTTCTATTTCTCCTCACCTATCCTCTCCTGTCTAGCTATTGGCTGTTCAGCTCTTTATTAAACCAATTGGAAGATGTCTTAGGCAGGTGAGGTTAAACTGTGACACATATTCACACACTGTACAGAAGAGACTATCCAAACATCACTATGTATTATCTTAAAAAGCCTATACATTTTTTTTTTTTTGGATAGGAAATGTGATATACTCTCTGCCAGTGCCTGCATCCAACTTCATACTGCATTTAAATGTTATCTTTTCTTTTTTTACTTTTTATTGCTATGATAAAATGTGACCTAAATCCTTCTACAGAAGAATTTATTTAGGCTTTGGGTTTCATAGTGGAGTCAATTATGGGGAGTGGGCACAGCAACAGGAACAAGAAGGAGAGATATCATGCATTCAGCCCTACACAGACAGCAGGGAGAGAACCCAAAAGGACTGTTTAAAAAAATTATCAAAGCCCAACCCAATGTCATATTTCCTCCAGTAAGGGGACTCTACTAAAGGTTCTGTAACTTTCCAATTAGAGCTACTAACTGGGGATCAGTGTTCAAATACAAAAGCCTAAGGGGGACATTTTTTCACTCAAACCACCGTAGTGATTATAGTAGACATTACTGGTTAACTATTTACATATGCCTCTGTTTTGCCCTTTTAAACATCACCCCATCAGTGGTAATTTGTATCTTTTGTCTTTTCCTGCACTACCACACATACTTCAGCAGTGACTGTACTCCTGCCTCCATGTTTTATATATATAGCAGCATCTTCTATATCCCAGAGATGTTTAGCATTAGAAATACAATTTAATTCTAGTTAGTGAGTTTTGAGAAGAAATTTCTAAAGGTTACTAAAAATAATAACCAAATTTTAGACAAAGACAGGAGGGAAGTAGTGGTTTCCTTTACTGTATTATTCGTATATTATCATGTAAAGAACATTCTATTTAAGGCTACCAGCTTCTAAATGATATAGAAAAGGGAGATGACATACAGAAGAGAGGTAAGAAGCTAAGCTGAGAAAATACCACTATTTATGACTGTTCAGTCATAGGACAGTTAAAATAAGCTTGATTTTAGATGTTGCTGCTTGCAGCCCAACAAACTCTCATTTACACTGTATTTTCTAACTGTAAAGTATCCTAGGATACTAATTTTTTAATCATGACCAGATGCAATTTACTTTATCTAGAAGAGGAATAATAGAAATTTTTCCCTTCACAAGATTATACACGTAAGATGGAAGAATGAAAGAAATATCCATATTAAAATGTTTAATGTATTTATTGTTGGCAACTGTGAAATTGCATGGTGGGACAGATACTCATGATTTTGCATATGACACTTATGCATGAATTACTGTCTTTACTCTCTGTTCCATGTGCCACATGAATTTACTACACAATTTCACTTTAGTAGAAGTAAAATCCTCAATTTAAATAGAAGGGTCTTGGGGCTGGAAAGATGGCTAGGTAGTAAAAATTGCATAGTGCCCTTGCAGAGGACTGGTGTTCAGCTCTCACTCCACATGTGAGGCAGCTCATAACTATCTGAAAATGAAGTTCTGGGACTCTGATGCCCCCTTTTGTACTCTGCAGTCTACTGCACTTACATGCACATATCCACACACATTCGTACACATAATTAGAAATAAGTTCAAAATGAGTAAAAAATGTTCTTGAGCACCAAGATTGTAAAATAGAAGGTAAGTCAATGAGAAGTATTCATTTTCTTTCTTGCTTTGTTTTTTTGTTTGTTTGTTTTTACATTCCAACCAAAGTTTCCCCTCCCTTCCCTTTCCCCAGCCCTCCCCCAACCTCCCCATTTTCTTATAATTTTGGTTGTGAGCATAGTCATTAATGGCTGAGCCATCTCTTCAGCCAAACCTTCCCATATTCTAGATATTACTATTCCTATCAGATTTGTGATGGGCAGTTGGATTAAATATGAATAAATTCAATAGTAATAAATACTTCTCTCCTCCACTCCAGCTTTTCCCCTACTTACATTAGGAGTACTACAAAGCTGAGTTATCCTTTTAGCTTGTAGTTCAGTGAAGGTATGATTAGGGGCTCTATGCTTTACACAGTAAGGTCCCTAATTTGACAACGTGAAGAAGTTAACACATTTGAAATGGATTATTGACTATAATACTAGCAGTTGCCCTTGCCTACTCAACTGTGAATTCTTTATTCATAGCACTTCAGTTATCTCTATGGGAGAAGCACAACATCTCTCACTGAAATGTGTTGTCTCTCCAAATTCCAGCTGATTTTTCCCCTATATAGGAAATCAGTTGCTTACAGCTTGAGAGATAGAAAATAAGGCCAAAGAACCTCCCAAGCATTGGCCTCTATTTTATTTTGAATTGGTTTCGTGGTTGGATCCTAACAGAAGGCACTGAGTAATTTCATGGATGGCTGATATTGACAGTGGCAAGGAGAGTCACTTCACATCTAGATTAGGTGTCTATTTGGTAGGGAGAAATCTTTGCCCCCTTTGCAAGGAAATGGGTCACATGTAATCAGCCTACAACTAGAATGCTAGCTGGAACTCTAATGTGTGGTGGCATCTTACAGATTGAATGGTAACCTCAGCAAGAGCAATAGTGAAGTAGAGCCTCCTAAGGGGAATGCCCATGTAGTTAAACACACAGATAGGCTTGATACACTCCCCTTAACTGCTTTCTTAAAGAAATGATTGGGACTGGAGAGGTGGCACAGGGGTTAAGAGCACTGGCTGCCCTTCCAGAGGACCTGGGTTCAATTGTTAGCTCCCACAAATGGGAACTCACAATCATTTGTAACTCATTATAACAAATCCAACACCTTTTTCTGACTTCTGTGTATACTGAACAAATGTGGTGCAGACATACATGCAAGCAAAACATCCGTACACATAAAATAATATATTAATTTAAAGATTATTATGTCATTTACTTCTGTCTGCCATCTATCTATGTGACTGCATGTTGTGTGTGTGCAGGTACCTGTGGAGGCCAGAAGAGGGTGTCAGATCCCCTGGAGCTGGAGTTACAGGTTGTTGTAAGCCATCTAACATGGGTGCTGAGAAGCAAACTCAGGTCCTTTGCAAGAGCAACATTTAGTCACTGAACCATCTCTTTCTATCTCTTTTCTTGGTTCTAAGGTCATTGAGAAAACTGATTTGGCTGGGAAAGGAGGCTAAAATCCACGTATTGGAGCTTAGCCTTTCTTTCTGAATATGCAAGCAGATTGAACGATACTAGTTAGTCTTTGTGTATAAACACATAGTTTTATGTGTTGAAAAGCACTTTCTAAGTACATTGAATCTACAATGAAAGACCTGGTTTTTATTTTTTTTTTATCTTTTTTGGATCTATGTTGTCATGAACAGTGATTTTTAGCACTGCTCTGAGTTCATTCTTTGATTGTTAGCCACATCCTCTTTCCCCAAGACTCTACCACAAAATCCTTCTTACTGCTCTTTCTTTATTAGATATCTGACTAGACTATTAGTCACTGCTACAAATCAGTATGCATCTTGACCCAAGGCCATATCTCCCTAGCAGATAAATAAAAACAAGGTGTAGTTTTTGAGGATTTGTCAGTGGGAAGATTTCTTTCATTCCTTCATTAACTGATAATCCATGGAAAGAATGTTAAAAATACACACCTTTTTTTCCCATTATCCTGTGATGACAGTTCTGAATCAGGGTACAATTTCTCTTCTTCACTTGTTGTTCATTATGAAGTCACAACATAGAGAGGAATATATATGGGCTATGTTGTACCATAGTAGCTAAGTTTTAAACTGAAGGTTAAGATGCAAGATACAAAATTTCTAATGCAGAAGAAAGTTTGAAAAGGGCATGATCTGATCTTTGATATGATCAACTTAAGTATCTATGCTGATGAGAATATGGTCTGATTATCACAATGGTAGGGATGTCAAAGTATTTAGTGACTATTTTTTAATTTTTTTATTATTATTATATTTTTTATTTAATTTTACACATCAGCCATGGGTTCCCCTGTCCTCCCCACTCCTGCCCCCACCCCCACCTTCCCCCCATCCCCTCCCCTCACTTCCCATCTCCTCCAGGGCCAAGACTCCCCTGGGGATTCATTTAAACCTGGTGGATTCAATACAGGCAGGTCCAGTCCCCTCCTTCCAGGCTGAGCAAAGTGTCCCCGTGTAAGCCCAAGGTTCCAAACAGCCAGTTCATGCACTAAGGACAGGTCCTGGTCCCACAGCCTGGATGCCTCCCAAACAGTTCAAGCTATTCAATTGTCTCACTTATCCAGAGGGCGTGATCCAACAGTCCAATTAAGAAATGGGCTATAGAACTAAACAGAGAATTATCAACAGAGGAAGTTCAAATGGCTGAAAGACATTTAAGGAATTGCTCAACATCCCTAATTATCCAGGAAATGCAAATCAAAATGACTCTGAGAAACCACCTTACACCTGTCAGAATGGATAAGATCAAAAACACAGAAGACAACTTATGCTGGAAAGGATGTGGAGCAAGGGGAACTCTCCTCCACTGCTGGTGGGAATGCAAGCTTGTACAGCCACTTTGGAAATCAACATGGTGCTTTCTTAGAAAATTGGGAATCCATCTCTCCCAAGACCCAGCTGTAGCATTCTTGGGCATATACCCAAGGAATGCTCAATCATACCACAAGGGCATTTGCTCAGCTATGTTCATATCAGCATTGTTTGTAATAGCCAGAACCTGGAAACAACCTAGATGCCCTTCAACTGAAGAGTGACTATTTTTTTGTTGTGTTTGTATCTGTGTTTGTGTTTGTGTGTGTGTGTGTGTGTGTGTGTGTGTGTGTGTTTGTAAGTGTGTATGTATAAGTAAGCCAGAGGACAACTTCAGGTGTCATTTACCAGATTTACCCCACTTTTGTTGTTTATTTGTTTGTGTTTTGCAATAAGATATTCACTGGGTTAGAACTTACTAAGTAGACTCTACTGGTTGGCCAGCAAGTTCCAGGAGTTTGCATAACTTCAGCTTCCCAGAGCTAAGATTACAAAATTATACCTGTAAAAGCTTGGTAGTTATTCTTTAATATATTTATTTATTTATTTATTATGGATTCTGGGGATCAAACTCAGGAAATCTTCCTTTCAAGACTCTTTGTTAACTTAGCTCTCTTGCTAGCCTTGGGAGCTGTATTTTCAAACTGCTTCTACAGGGATCAGAATCTGGAAATTCTCTGGATCATCGCTATTATTGGTGTTTTATTTATTTTTTAAAGGATCCAGATCTTTTCTCATAATGTTGTAATGTTCTTATCTGAATCTTACTGAATTTCATTTCTGTGGTGTTAACCCAAAAGTTGTTCTGAGAAAGCTGGTGTATCCTGTTGAATCATGTCAGCTCCCCATGGAATTTCTCCATTTTAAGGCAAGGCTGTTGAGATACCTTTTGATCCCCTTACTTTATCCACTGTCTGTGATGGCAAGCTTTAATTGTCAAGCTGACACAACCCAGCATTTGGGAAGAGAGTCTCAGTGAAGAATTCCCTACCTTGGATGGGCCTGCAGGCATGCCATCCAGATATTGTCTAATTAAATTTATTGATGTGGGAAGATTCAGTTGAATGTGGGTGACACCATTCACTAGCAGATACATCATTTTCTGATATATTCTTCAAATTCTTTCTCCAGAGCCTTAAAGTTCTTGTCATACAGGTCTTTCAATTGCTTAGTTAAGAGTTACCCCAAGGTATTTTATATTATTTGTGGCTCTTGTAAATGGTGATGTTTCCTTGATTTCTTTCTCAGCTCACTTATCATTTGTATATAGGAGAGTTGCTTTTTTTTTTGTTTTGTTTTGTTTGTTTGTTTTTTTTTTTTTTTGGTTAATCTTATATCCTGCCACATTACTGAAGGTATTTATCAGCTGTAGGAGTCCCTGGTAGAATTTTTGGGGTAACTTATGTATACTATCATATCATCTACAAATAGCAAAATTTTTACTTCTTCCTTTCTAATTATATCCCCTTGATCTCCTTTTGTTGTCTTATTTCTGTAGCTAGAACTTCATGTATGACAATAGATGTGGGGATAGTGGACAACCTTGCCTTGTTCCTGATTTTAGTGGAATCCCTTTGAGTTTCTCTCCATTTAATTTGATGTTATCTCTTGACTTGATGTAAATTGCCTTTGTTATGTTTAGGTGTGTTTCCTGTATTCCTGATCTCTCCAATACCTTTATCATGAAGGGTTGTTGGATTTTGTCAAAGGCTTTCTCAGCATCTAAAGACATGATCAACTTGTACAGCTGTTTTGGAAATCAGTATGGCAGTTTCTCACAAAATTGGGAATCAATCTACCTCAAGACCCAATGATACCACTCTTGGGTATATACCCAAGGAATGCTCAATCACACCACAGAGACACTTGCTCAACTATTTTCATTGCAGCACTATTTGTAATATCCAAGACCTGGAAATAACCTAAATGGCACTCAAGTGAAGAATGGATAAAGAAAATGTGGTACATATACACAATGAAGTACTACTCATCAATAAAAAAAAAATGACGTAATGAAATTTGGAGGTAAATGGATAGAACTAGAAAACATCATCCTGAGTGAGGTAACCCAGACTGAGAAAAAGAAAAATGGTATGAACTCACTTACAAGTGGATGCTAGATATAAAGCAAAGGATAACCAAACTATAACCCACAGCTCCAGAGTAGCTAACAAGGAGGATCCTAAGAGGGATGCATGGATTGCCCTTGGAAGGGGAAGTAGATGATAGCTGCATGAGTAAACTGGCAGAAAGGGGGTGCAATAGCGTGGATAAATCAAGCTGAGCACTTGATGTGATAGGAATAGCTTTTTGAAGTTTCCACCTTGACACACTCAGAAATAGATTTGGGGACTCAAACTCTACTTTGTTAAGACAAACCCAGGCTTGTTAGGACAAGAACATTTCCTATTCAACATGATTCTTTTCTGAGATTGTTGCCATTTGGATAATTCAACTCTCAATATCACCAATGATCAAAACTCTTTTTAAAAAATGCCAAGTATATTGTATAATAATAAACCAGAGAATCATTCGCTTTTCTCAGAGAAACTTCCTTCCCCTTTCAATTCTACCTATGAAATGTTACTAAGAAGGCACATGGCATACCTCTCATACGCAGCGGAAGTCATTTCTCTTTCCTGAGAAGGAGCAGTTTTTCTTGGAGTGTAAAGATCAGGAGGATGCTAGGCTGGAGGCCTGCCAAAGGAAAGTTGAAGACAGCTAGCATCTGAGATTAGCATTGACACTGTAATTTCTGACTAGTAAGGACTTGTTCTGAATCCAGTGGATATTTCTTTAATTGAGGGAATCTCATGTGACTTACCATATTCTTAGACTTATCCATCATCCACTGCCTTCGCTGGATCTACTGCCATGCTGTTTAGATGGAAAAATTGGTATTCATAGCAGCACATTTAAGGGGACAGATGGAGACAAGAGGTACAGAGAATAAATTGCACAGTTATGATGAAAATTTTTTCTGTGGAACAAATATGTAAACTTTAAATATGTATTACTATCATTGGTTAATAAAAAAGCTGACTGGCTAATAGCTGGACAGGTAGAACTTAAGTGGGAGAGCCAAACTGAGAGGACTTTGAGAAGAAGGTGGGTGGAGTCTTGGGATTTGCAAGAGACTCATATAGAAACAAGATGAATGAACCAAGTTGAAAAAAGGTACTGCTTTGTGGCAGGTGGTAAACAAGAAATACAGGTTAATTTAAAATGTAAGAGTTAGCTAGAAATAAGCATGAGCTATCAGCAAAGCATTTATAATTAATATTAAGTCTCTGTGCATTTATTAGGGAGCTGGTGGTCCGGGAAAAAATACTCTGCTTATACTTCTTCTTTTATTCTCTGCTGCAGCTGCCTAAAAGTAGGTATTTCCTTCTACTCATGGCTCCATTTCCTATACCAGGAGTCCTCTATAGCAAAGTATCTCCTATGTTTGATGTACCATCTAATTCAAAGACAAATGAATGGCAAATTAATAATTTATCTATTGGCAGAAAATTTACACAATTTGAAATATGTCTCAGTCTCTCAATTTTAGGTTTTTCATGTATTCTTTTCTCTTCTCATTCTGTGGCTATAGGTATCAAATGTAAGTCATTATAAAAGATAGACAAACTCTACTCCTGAGCTACATTCCAAGCCTCATGTAAGATATTCCTTATCCTGATTCTCATCAAATTACTATGTAAAAATTAAACATTTTTGTTTTTAGCTTTTCCTGTTTTATATTATTCTCTTTTTTCATCTCACATCTTTTGCCTTCATTATATATTTTAAAAAATCCTTTGTTTCATTTATTCTAGAAATTTATTTAGCCAGATTGTTTACATTTCAAGCTTCTATTTAAATATTTGTCATGTTGTCATGTTCTTATCCTCATGTTTAATTTTTTCTCAGTAACTGTTCATTTCTACTATATTGTTATTAGCAGTCAATTATTTATTTCTATGTTTTGGGGATTTATGTACCGTGTGCTGTTTAGTTTCATGTCAACTTAACATAAGCTAGAGTTCACTGAAAGGTAGGAACCTCAGTTGAATTAATGCCTTATTAGCTGTAGGAATTTTTGTTTTTTTAAATTAGTGACTGATGGGGCAAGACCCAGGTCCTTGTGGCTGGTACTGTGCTTGAGAAGGTGACTCCAGGTTCTATAAGAAAGAAGACTGAGCAAGCCATGGGGAGCAAGCCAGTAAGCAACACTTCTCTGTGGCCTCAGCATCAGCATCTAGCTTGAAGTACCTCTTCACGTTCAGAGACAAGAGTAAAGAGAATAAATGAATTCATGCCTAGTAACAAGTTCTATTTCTTTACTCTTGACAGTTCATGATCCACTGCCTTGGGAATGGTGCTAATCACAATCTTTCCACATCATCTAAAACATCAAGAACATTTTCCATAGACCATCCTGATCTAGACAATATCTTGTTGTGACTCTCTTCTCAGGTAATTTTAGATTGTGTCAGGTGACAATCATATTTACCAATTGTATGTGGGAGCCCTTGGGTTCATTTCCAGTTGTTTCCAGTCAAATAAAGAAGCCTAGTATGTTACATTCTTCAACTGTTCCATCATCTCACACTTTCTTTATGATTCAGATCTCTAGATCTTAACTTTTTTTTGCTGAGCTAAAATTAAAACACATGGTTATTTATCCTCTAAATTGATTCTTTCAGAATCACTTATTTTCTTCTTTTGGTGAAGAAGTGTTCTTCTGGTTCAGATTTAATGTCAGTCTTCATACATGCTATAACTAACAGATATCCCTTCACATCTGTGGTATGTGAGTAAAGCCATCTCCCAGTGTCTAGGTTTGATATGCTTTTCACCTCTTTGTTATTACCCCTTTATTGATTTTGGTCAGCATTTATGCAGTCAGATTGGTAGAAATTAAGCTATTCTAAAGAGACACCTGGCCCTGCAGTGGTGGTGCACACCTTTAATCCCAGCACTTGGGAGGCAGAGGCAGGAGGATCTCTGTGAGTTCGAGGCCAGCATGGGCTACAGAATGAGTTCCAGGACAGGCTCCAAAGCTACACAGTAAAACCCTGTGTCAAAAAAAGCAAACAAAAAAAGAGAGATACCTGTGTCCCTCAATATGACTATCAAACTTTGAAAAACTGGACCGCAAGAAACTATAATTTTCCCAGGAACCTGTTGTTTGGAGGAAGGGGCACCAGCCAGGCACTTGACTCCTAGAAAGAGATTTACAACTTGTTAGATGACTTTACAGGATTAAACTGAAGCCCAGGACAATGATAGGTCAATGGTGGGCAAAACCACACCCTGACTAGGACTGCCTAGTCATGCATATCCCTGTCCCTCTATTCAAAATTTCACCTTACTTTGGGACTCAGAATATGGACCTGGGGAGCAAGGCACTGGATCTCTCTATTGCTCTTCCCAATATGGCTGCACTGAATGTGTTTCCCCTCTGCTTCTTACTGGTAATCTGGCTGTTTCAATTGACTTCTCAAGGATGGGTGGCCAAACTTAACTTGTTGGATTTCAGACTGTGATCCTGGTTGGTTACACTTGTGGTAGTGGTTTGAGGTTGTTATGTTCATTTCCATTTTTACAAAGCTCTTCTTTCATTTTCATCACATCCTTATGAAATAATTAATTTTCCAGAAATATAAAACTGGAAAAAAAAGACTGCAAGTTTGTAAAATGTGCATCATAATAGAGCTAGGAATCTGACCTAAACTTCATCATTTGTAGCCAACATTCCCTTTGAACTTTCAGCCAGTCTTGGGAACATGCTGCATATTTAGAAACTTGTTCTGAAATGCACAGCCCTACGTCCTCATTTTACCCAGCTCCATCTCCTGGGGGTGAGCAAGCACACTGAAGTGTTACTAGGAAGACCTTTCAGTTCCAGAGAAGACAGATTTTAAATGACAACCACAGTAGATCTTAAACTACTCAAAAAGCACTAAAGAAATGCCAGTGTGTTTAAACTGTGAAAGAAATCTATATATTATAACACACACTTGACTTTGCAGCACACATGGTTTAAATGGCAGAGGAAAAAAAGGATGGCTCTGCCCCAAGTCAAAATGCTGGGAATCTGTGTCTATGGTCCCTTCCTTCTGCTCCTCAGCTAGTGTGTTTTTTTCTCTGTGATGGTAAGGGCTATTCTTCTGCAGATGTCTTCTCCTGGTATCTACTGTCTTGTTCTGAAAAAAAAAAAACCAGAAAGAAAGAAAGAAAAGGCAAAAGAAAGACAAGCCTATGATTGATATAAATCACATTGGAGAGATTTATTTTATTGTTTGCGTGTGTGTGCATGTGTCTCTCTCTTTCTGTGCACATGTTTGTGTGTGGTTGTGTGTGTGCATGTTCATGTGTGCCCATGGGAACTAAAAGAGGGTGTCTGGTATCTTGGGCACCACCTGATATAGGTGCTAGAATATGCACTCTTATACTCTTAGAGAGAGGTAAGCACTCTTAATTGCCTAGCGATCTCTCCAGCCCCTTGAAACATAGATCTTTGAGAATCAGAAGTACCTCAAAGAGTCCTATGTTAAGCAAAATATCAAAAAGCAACAATAATATGTGAACCAGTAACAATTCTCTGCAGAGATCTGAGCCTTACTCCACAATATCAGCGCTTGCTGCAATGGGATTTGGAATTTGGACATTCTGTTTCACATCCACATGGTTTTTAAAATATATTTATGTATCAGTTTAGAACATTAAATATTGTGCATATACAGTGCATTGAAATGTTATTTATCTTGGATGAATTCTTAGATGATGCCTTATACTGTGTTTGGAAGAATGCATCTTTTACTCCAGCTTTAACCTTATTCTGGGTAGAGTTAGAAACAGCCTTACTCACTAGCAGTGAGGAGCCAGGGCAGAGCTGAAAAGGCACAAAAAAGCAGCTCAAAACAGGATGGAAGCCTGACATCTCTGTCTTCATTTTGCATTTATTCTTTTTTTTTTTTCAGATTTTTTGTTTTGTTTTGGTTTTGGTTTTCGAGACAGGGTTTCTCTGTGAATCTTTGCGCCTTTCCTGGATCTCGCTCTGTAGACCAGGCTGGCCTTGAACTCACAGAGATCCACCTGGCTCTGCCTCCGGAGTGCTGGGATTAAAGGAGTGTGCCACCACCGCCTGGCTGCATTTATTCTTGTAATGGTGAATCTTGGTTGTCAACTTGACTGCTTCTGTAATCAACTAACAGGCAGGCCACTTAGCAATCCTGCCAGGAATTTTCTGTTCTTTCTTTCTTTCTTTCTTTCTTTCTTTCTTTCTTTCTTTCTTTCTTTCTTTCTTTCTTTTACAGTCTGACCAAAGTCTTCTATCCCTCATCTCCTCACATATACTCCCCCCACCTTCTCTATGACCCTCAGTCCACTTCTATGTTTCTGTTCAGAAAGGGACAGGCCTCCTATGGGTATCAACAAAGCATTGCATATGAAGTTGCTATGGGGCTAAGCTCCTCCCCTTTTATTAAGGCTGGGCAAGGAGATCCAGTGTGAGGAATCGGTTCCCAAGATCCAGCCTGCTGTGGATATCACTCTGTGTAAATAAAGTTCTGATTGGCCAGTGGCCAGGCAGGAAGTATAGGCCGGACAAGAGAGAAGAGAATTCTGGGAAGTAGAAGGCTGTGGGGAGACACCGCCAGCCACCGCCATGAAAAGCAACATGTAAAGACACTGGTAAGCCACAAGCCATGTGGCAAAGTATAGACTAACAGAAATGGGTTAATTTAAGATAGAAGAAGCAGATAACAAGAAGCCTGCCACGGCCATACAGTTTCTAAACAATGTAAGTTTCCATGTGCTTTCTTGTTTGGGTCTGAGCGACTGTGGGACTGGTGGGTAAGAGAGATTTGTCCTGACTGGGCCAGGCAGAAAAACTCCAACTACACCAGCCAAAGTGTTAGGGACAGCCCCTGCTTCCATTGTTAGGAGTCCTACAAGTAGACGAAACTATATAATTGTCACACATATGTAGAGGACCTAGGTTGGTCCCATACAGGCCTGCTGATTTGTTAGACTGTTTGGCTGTGCTTCTCTGCATTTGTTTTCTTCAGTTACTGGACAAAGGCTCTCTGATGACAATTGGCATAGTCACCAATCTGATCACAGGAGATGTGTAGTTCAGGCTATGTATCCACTATTGCTAGGAGTCTTATCTGAGGTCATCCTTGTAGATTTGAAGTGGGAAGACCCACCCTAAATGTGGGCAGCATATTCCAGTAGCAGCCAAGGTGAAAGGATGCAGAAGAAGGGAACCTTGCTTTTCTGCCTGCTTGCCTTCACCCTTGATGGCAAGATTACCTAGTCTATTGCTGCACTGTTGTATTCCTTCAGGGATATTGGAAGGAGCTTCTTGAGTATTCCAGAAGAGCAGCAGTTCTCCAGCAGGATTCATCACCAGATCATTACTGCTGAAACATCCAGCCTCATAGATTGAACAGTTACAGGATTCTGGACCTGTTTGGTATAAGGCAGTCATTTTGGACTATCCAGACTATCTCATTTAAACAAATCTTTTGAGTCCTGATTCACTATATATTAAAAACACATTGTTCTATTGGTTCTGTTCCTCTAGAGAACCTGACTAATGCAGCACTCTTTCCTTGGCTTTACCTCCCAAACCTCTCTAAGGATTAAGGCACAGAGCTGAGTCACTGCCCACCATCTTTGTGACTAGAGATTGAAATTATCCCCCAGGCAATCCTGAGTCAGCAAGACTGTTCTCTCCTTTTAAATAAGATAACAGTTAAGCATGAAGAAGAGACAGTGTGCTTGGAGAGCATCTGCCAGAACCATGATGATCTCCTTGGGTGATGGGAAACAAGTTATTGGTCCTCCTTACAGAATATAAGTGGAGAAAGGCTGGGAGGGATTAAAACTTGACTAAAACTACTTCATTGTGTATGAATCTTAGCCCCTTATAAAACTCTTCTCAGTGCTTGAAAAATGATTTTGAGGTGGCTGTACTCCTTACTTGTCTCTTTTTCAATGTGACTAGCAAATAATCTCCACTTTCTTATTTTCAATATTCCTTATCTCTTAATTGGTGTGCTGGGATTGATGGCTTAGAATAGCCAGTTGGGGTTTCAAGAACCCTCCCTTCCACAAAATTTCTCACTAAAACCACTAATAACAGAATTAATATTTTAGGTGAAAAGAGAATCAGATTTAAAATTTCAGTTATTGGGTAGAAATTTTCCTAGCAGAGGGTCAAATTTTCTTTATGATACTTTTTGAATCAGCTACTGAAGTAAAGATAAAACTCCAAGCCACTGAGTAATTATTGACCATGCTGGTTCAATTAGGAAGGTAATTCAGTTTATTACTTAGTGAGAAAATAATTGAGAAAAGGCCACTGAGGAAGGGGAAAGAAGGTAAAGTGTCATTCTGGGACTAAGAATAGCTAATGATTCATTTGAAATGTAAAAAAAAAATTCATTTTAAGTTTCCAATGAAATTTGCACAAAGAACTTTGCTTTATTTTTGTATTGTTCAAAAAAGGAAAGAAAAGGACTTATTTTCTGTCCATGACTATAATAGCATGAAAATGAGAACTTTAAATCAAGCCACTTCAGCAAAATCAGGACCAGAGAAAATCCCAGAAATAACACAGAAGACCTCAACCATTCCAAGATTTGTAAGAAGTGCACTGTAATCTTTTGAATCTGAAATTTCCTATAGCCATAGATGATCTGTGTGTGACCTCCTTATTCTTAACATGGTACCTGACAGTGTAACTAGACAGTACCCATAATTTATTTGCTGATAATTCTGTAAAATCTAGACTTTTTATATGAGATTAAACAGTGCCCAATTTTTCTTATCTATTCAATAACTTGATTTTCTGTTTTATTCTTTTGATGTTAAGATTTTTTTTGTCAGAAAATTGGAGGTGATGTAAGTAGTTTCAAAACACCAGTAGAAGTTAAAGAGGAATGAAAAAAATGCATGACTCAGTTAGCAAAATGTTCCTTCCATAAGGGTAAGAACTAAGGTCATTTCCTAGCATCCACATACATTAAAAACAATGAGAAAACATGCATAATGGCACACTCTTGCAATCTCATTGATTGGGAGGCAAAGGATACTGGGTCCCTGGGCTAACAGGCTGGAAGCCTCACTTATATATAAGATCAAGAACAAATGAGAAATCCGTCTCAAAAATGAAATGAAACAAATAGCAACAAAAAGACAAAGTAGACCAGAGTTGAGGAATGACTGACTTCTGGTTTCTACTTATGTGTACATACATGCGGATGTTTATTGGCACATGTACAGAGTTCTCACATGAACGAACACCAAAACACATGCACAAGTACAGAGATAAATGTTGGTTTATTATCCCACCAAGCATGTGTGACTATCTCTTGGCAACATAATTAAAACTGTCCCAAAAAATATGTTCTTTGGTGGACCTGGTTACATGAAATTTAGTAATCATATGACAAAAGAAAGTCATAAACCAAGGCATTTTCCAAACACATTGATGGGGACAGCAGATACCCTGATAAGTATAGCAGACATCAAATAGTATCAGATGACATTCTTAGATTTGGAGTTCTTAAAAGTTCCTTGTCTGTTAAGTTTTTATATTCCAAAGATTTTATCTGATAGTTGAGAGGACATTGGGTCTTATGCAGAGGTGGACAATTGAATGAGTAGTGAAGGGGACCAAGATAATTTGACTCTGGATTTGTAACATTCCAACTCTCCACAACTTTAGTTCACATATTGTGGACATTTTGTTTGACAGCAAGGTGAAAAATAAGTCTGAAAAAGATAACTCCAAAGTTACAATTTATTATCCAGGAGGGTGATTTAATTTTGTGTTTAAACCAGAAATGTCATTCTAAATACAAATTTTCAGTAAAATAATCTACCTCAAAAATCTCTTTGAATTGGCCTTAAAATCTTATTTCCCCCATTAATTAATGAATCATCAACTAAAATCTTTGACACATGTTTATTAAAATGTGCCTCAAAATAGTAAAAATCTAGAAGTGAAAACTCATGAAATGAGTTTAGTAATAGAATGAAAATGAGATATGAAAGAGTTGACAAATTTAAAACTGGATCATTAAAATTTTCACACACACACACACACACACACACACACACATATATTTGTGAGTCAGCTTCATGTTACAGATATAGTTATGATTTCAGAGCTAATCCCTTGGCATTGGATAACCAATTAGGGGGTTCATTCTTCATTCATCAGTTTGAGAGATGGTGAGGGGTTTGGCATGGGATGAATTAGATGGAGGACAGAGAAGGGCGTAGGTGATACAGTTATATCTCAACGAAAATTATATATATATATATATATATATATATACACACACACATATATTTTTTTTCAAATTTAACAGCACAGAAAAAATTAAATTTGTGAAACCAACAATCTTCCACTATGCTCAAGGACATGTGGGGATATAGTGAGAGATATGATGTTTATGTAGACTCTTAGGAAGAAAGGCAAAAGAAAAGAGTACACTCTTTCATACAGAAATAGATAAAAGAAACCTAAAATTGTTTATATACATAAGAAATAAATAATTCAGTAATGTCATTGAACTGTAAACAGAATAAAGATACCAAACTACAAACCCCATTATGCCAGAGCCAAAGCACTGAGTATTAATGAAAAAGAACTCAGTCCTGAAAGCAGTTAGTGAAATAACATGTCATCCAGAAGAAAATCCTGACTGAAGGACAGTAGATTGCTCATCAGAAACCACTAAGGCCAGCAGGAAGTGGCTCAGCATTTGTAAAGGGCTCAAAGAGCATTGTAATTATCTGAAATGTATACCCAGTGAAAGCAGCCTGTAAAATTAAAATGGTACTATAGTTTCTCAAAGGAGGAAAATGTAGAGGATGTTTGGAAAGCACAAATGATTTGAAGTTTTTGCTAAGCTATTTCATTTAACAGAGGAATAATGATACCAGAAAAGAATTCAACCATGAAAGGAGAGCCAGATGCATGATAAACACTGATGTGGATAGTAGACTGGTGATCCCTCTGGGTTCTTCAAAAAGTTTTGAGAGTTGAAACAAACGTATTTTAAGACACCTGATAGCTTTTTCAGGGTGTGTCAATAAACACATAAAAGAACATAAATGGGGGAAGAGCAGGGATGGATTTCAGAGTTACAATTCTTCATTGTACTAAAAGTAGTTAAAAACGATCATTGACAATTGTGTCTCCTTTGGTAGAGGTGTAGACAGCCACTCAGAGCATGAGAAAAAATAATCAATTAAATAGTTGATAGAATAAAATGGTAAGATTTCAGAGCTAGAGAGTTAACTCAGTTGTTAAGAGCACCAGCTACTCTTGTAGAAGACAGTGGTCTTTGTTCCCATCACCCATGTGATGGCTAACAACCATCTCTAATTCCAGCTCTGGGGAATTGGATGCTGTCTTTGGGTCTCCACAGGCAACTGCAGACATGTGTGCATTCATATAGACATACATATACACAGGCACATAAATAAAATTTTCTTTTAAAAATTTTGGAGTTTTTTTTTTTTCAGTAAAGCAAATGGGAGATTGTAAAGAGCTAGAAACATACTGTATTGACTACAAAACAGCACAGGGGAAACTGTGGGAACATGTCCTGTATGACTGAATACATTTGATAAGACAAAATCATTAAATTTATACACATTGGAAAAACACACAAGAACTCAACTCCCCACTCTGCCTCTCCATTTCTCTGTGTGTCTGATTCTCTCTCTCTCTCTCTCTCTCTCTCTCTCTCTCTAACTTTCCCCCCTCTTTCCCTTTCCATCCTTTCCCTCCCTCTCTCATTCAATGGGTCTCAGGTCTTGCTATGTAACCTACATTTGTCTTGAACTTCCTCCTCCTTCAGCTTCTCAAGTTGCTGGAGGTACTTTTGCATGTGCCGCCACACCTAGGATAATTTCTGTATAAATTTTACTTCAAAACAGAATTTAAAAATATGTGCGTGGCTTGAGTTCCTGGGATCTTTGCTTGGCCAGTCCTAACTCTCTCACCTTGTTCTCTTCTGACTCACTCATGACCTATTAATCTCCCATAACATTAAAAGCTTTCCCATCTTTTAAACTGATTTATTTGACTCTCCAGTCACTCATCACTCTTCAATCTTTCAGTTCACAGACATTATTCTGGCTTGACTTTGAAAGCCTTACGCTGGAAAGTCAAATATAGTGGCTGAGTGACTTCAGTTTAAGTTGTGAGATATTATATTTTGATGAAAATGAAAGCTTAAGTACCAAAAAACGTGGCTTGGAAGAGTTATCTTTAAAAGTTCTTATGGCATTGACATTATGTGACCCAGGGGAAGCTGTTTGGTTTATGCACCAAGTCCAGAATATAGTGTATAGCAGAATCACCCAGAGGGCATGTCACTCATACATGGGTGAGGAGGGCTACAGAACACCTTTGTAGGTAGTCTCTCAGGTGGCTTGGGTGCAAGTGTTTTCTGTCTAAATTTTATATGCAGTAGGCCTGTTTATGGAATCATGTAGAATAAGAATGTGTGCTGGTTGAGAAGGAGTGTGGTCACTCCTCATACCACCAAGGGATTAGTGCAGCTCTGTAAACAATGCTCTCATCCCTTGTATCATATAGCTTCTTATTTGCATATAACCTCCATAATCTTCCTCTTTGCTCTTAATCTCTCTAGGTTATGTAGAGAATTTAATGCTGTATGAATGTTATGTAATTGTCATTACGCTTTATTGTTTTCCTTTTTTAAGTTTATTATATTTTTGTTTTAATTTTACACATCAGCCATGGGTTCCCCTGTCCTCCCCCACCAGCCCCCCCACCCGCCTCCACCTTCCCCCCAGCCCCTCCCCTCCATTCCCATCTCCTCCAGGGCCAAGACTTCTCTGGGGATTCATTTAAACCAGGTGGATTCAGTACAGGCAGGTCCAGTTCCCTCCTTCCAGGCTGAGCAAACTGTCCCTGCATAAGCTCAAGGTTCCAAACAGCCAGCTCATGCATTAAGGACAGGTCTGGGTCCCACTGCCTGGGTGCCTCCCAAACAGGTCAAGCTATTCAATTATCTCACTTATCCAGAGGACCTGATCCAGTTGGGGGCTCCACAGCTTTTGGTTCATAATTCATGTTCTTCCATTCATTTGGCTATTTGTCCCTGTGCTTTTCCAATCTTGGGCTCAACAATTCACACTCTTACAGTCCCTCCTCTTTCTCGACAATTGGATACCTGGAGCTCCACCTGGGGCCTGGCTGAGGATCTCTGCATCCACTTCCATCAGTTATTGGATGAGAGTTCCAAGACAACTGTTAGGGTGTTTGGCCATCTGATCACCAGACTAGGTCAGATCAGGCTTTCTCTCGACCATTGCCAGCAGACTATAGAGGATGTATCATTGTGAATTTCTGGGGACCTCTCCAGCACTCTGCCTATTCCTGTTCTCATGGGGTCATCATTTATCATGGTCTGTTACTCCTTGTTCTCCCTTTCTGTTCTTGATCCAGCTGGGATCTCCTGCTCCCCTAAGCTTTCTTTCCCTCAAACCTTGCCCTTCATTACTCCCACTGTCAGCCAGGTTGTTCATGTAGATCTGATCCATTTCTCTGTCATTGGGTGATCCCTGTGTCTTTCCTAGGGTCCCATTTTCTAGGTAGCCTCCCTGGAGTTGTGTAGCAGTCTAGTCATCTTTCTTTTACATCTAGTATCCTATTATGAGTGAATACATACCATGTTTGTCCTTCTGAGTCTGGGTTACCTCACTCAGGATGATTTTTTCTAGATTCTTCCATTTGCCTGCAAACCTCATAATGTCATTGTTTTTCTCTGCTGAGTAGTACTCCATTGTGTATATGAAGTATACACTTTATTATTTAGTGAATTATGATAGAATTGTAACCCCAGTGCAAGTTTCATACTAACAGCCAGAAGAGTTTGGCTTTCAATGTTTTAGAGACTTTCACTCAGGTATAGTCAAACTTTTACTTTGCTTCAGAAAATAACATTAGGATGAGACTGTAGAGAGTTGGAGTTTATTTATTTAAAGGTGTATTTTTGGGGAAAAATTTGTTTATTTATTCATTTGATGTGGATTTGCCAAGACATACATGTTGAAGGCAGGGGATATCTTGAAAGGGGAGATGTGGCAATAGAACTCAGGTCATTTAGCTTGGCTGTATCTTTACTCACTGAGCCATTTCAGAGGCCATAGAGGACATTTGGAAACTAATTTGTTTTTAAAGAGTGGAAGAAAAACAGAGTGTGTCTTAGTTACTTTCTATTGCTATGATAAAATACCCTGACAAAAGTAACTTAAGGGAGAAAGGGCTGGTTTTGGCTTACTATTCCAGAGGCTTAGTGTCCATCATAGCAGGGAAGCCATATTGGAAGACATGGGGAAGCATGGTTACAGCAGCAGAAGCCTGGCCAAGGCATAGACACACAGGAATGAGGGAGTGGAGGAGTAAGAGCAGTTTACAAAGCCTCCCTACAGGTCCTCAGCTTCCTCTGGCAAGGCCTTATCTCCTGAAAGTTTCATAACTTTCCCAAAGTGTACCATTATCTAGAAAAAATAATGTAAACACATGAGACTATGGTTCATTTCATATTTAAACCACAACAGAGAGTAGGTCAGACCAGGATAACACATACCCAAGAGGTTTCTGGGTGTGAGCTTCTCAAAGAGTCACACTTCCTTGTGTTGTGATAGGCAGGTGCATAGTTTCAGTGAATTTTGAGATCATTGTTTTTAAGTGAGTGTAGGCAGGGAGTGGAATGAGAGCATGGGTGATTTCTGAGTGTTATTGGCAAGATTGCACTTGGTGAGGAAGAAGTTGAGATCTCAGAATTTTAGGAAGTTTAGATATCATTCACTATTACTCTTCACTATTAAGCCAATAGATTTGCTTGTGATATTCCTAGTGAACATATGATTGAGGTATGAGGACCAACCTGAGATCATATAAAACTGGGTCTTAGACCAAGTTTGTCACAATTTTTTGTTTTACCTATAAACTGTATGGTTGTGGCAGGCTTCTTGCTATCTAGTTCTTATATCTTAAATTAACCTGCTTTTATTAAACTATAAGTTGCCACGTAGCTTGTGGCTTATCAGTACTTTTACACCTTGCCTCCTCTGTGTCTGGCTGGAGACTCCTGACTCATTAGTCATGATAAACGATAAGTTAGATATGAATCCTTAGACTCACAAATATAGGATAGATAGAATATCTTCTTTAATTTTGCCAAATACAAATAGACTAGATATTATAAATAGACTAGATATTGTAACTGTAATTCTTGCTTGATAATTATTCTGTTACATGTAATTTTACTATGTTAAAGTTAAAACCTTCCCCTTTGAAAAAATAAAAGGGGAAGTGCTAGGGATGCTGTGAATGTGTTGCTCTGATTAATTGATAAATAAAATGCTGATTGGCCAGTAGCCAGGCAGGAAGTATAGTGCAGGTGGTATAAGCAGAGAAGAGAATTCTGGGAGCAGTTTGTCACAATTTTATCATTCTGATTTGGAAATATTTCTCTAAAGAAAAAAAAATATTCTGTCCATGTCAGCAACCATTATATCAAATGTTGCTTGTGCTGGAATTTTGGTTTCTCATCAGGTAAGAGGCTGTGAGCAGACTCTGGAAAGAAGGGCTCCTTTTCTTCCTATGTACCCATAACTTTCCTTATGTTTATATTCTACTTGATAACAAGAAAGTATACATCAGACAATAATGTCATTCTTCAAATACTTCAACTAATTTCTATGTAGGGCTTGTTGAATCTTCACAAGAGAGACCTCACACATGCAAAGGGCTTAATGGACAATACTCACTAGTATCTTCTCCAGCTTTGTTACTTTGAAGTTGTATGTATTGGGAAATCATCAAAATGCTTGGCATCAGCATCTTTTACTTCTGAGTAGTATACCTGTTACAATACTGGCTTTCTTGATTAAAGAGTATATGGAACCTGGAGCAGTGTCAAATATTTAACCTACAATACTTACTTCCCCACTTCAACTCATTTTTAAGAGAGCATATCCACTTGTAAATTTCATTTAGACAGTTGACCTACAGATGATATCTGGGCTCAGAAACATATTACTTCTCTAGAGTTCGTTGTAGGTTTCAATTTGAAGAAAATTACTGATCAAGTCTTTCTGATATATTGTACCTTTTAGAAATGTGTTTGTGTGTGTGTGTGTGTGTGTGTGTGTGTGTGTGTGTGTGTGTATGTGTGTGTAGGCAATTTCCAAGGGTTTATTCTCCTCTTCCATCATGTGGGCACTAGGGATCAAATTCAAGTCACCAGGCTTGGTGGCAGGAACCAAACAATGGGCTGTCTCATCATCCCTTAATTGCACATTTTGCGCTATTTTTTAAAAAATAATTAAATTGTTGAGATTTAAAGGTCTGGCAAGGCTGATAAATCTTTTGTAACTGTCCTCCTTCACAATGTCCCTCCCTCCTTCCCCCTCTCTCCTTCCCTTCCTTCTTTCCTTCTTTTCTCTCAAGACACAATTTCAATGGTGGTCTAAGCTGGTTTTCAATTATCTTTCACATAGCAACACTAAGGAAGGAATAAGCTACTTTTCTTTCTTCCTGACAAACAATATCTAACTAACATTTGTCCTCTAGGTGTGGGCCAAACCATGAAAATAATTCACATGGAGTACACTAGCTTCTCTGCATAGTTGGGTGTATTGAAACCAACTGAGGTGATTCTTCACTGCCAGGGAATAACTTTTCAAGAGAGTTACAAATTCTTCTTTAATTCTTCCATTGGAACTCTCCTTTACCTTCCAAACACTTTTTAAAAGGTGAAGGAAGATATTGCTGCTATCACTAAACTTGGGTTGCATTTCAGTCACCTCCAGGTACTCCTTGATTTACCATTTACTATTATTTACTTTTGATTCATACTTATTTTTCACCACAGGGCAATCAGTGTGTGCTAGACATGCCAAGTTTATCTGCCATCAGTCAGTCAGCTCACTGCAGTTCTTCCCACCTCCCTACTTTGAATCAGGCAGCATTCTCCATCTTTGGATAATCTTTTTACTAGTTTAAATTCTCTCCATTACTCAAGGTACTATTCAATTCCTACATTTCCTCTAGCAAATTGATTTCATTTCTCTGACCTTCTTTGACCTCCTGGGTATAGATGGAGTGCAATAAAATTCTCCTAGTTTGATTTTCTAAACAGCACAAGCTAAAGCAACTTGGGCATGAGAGTGTTAATTTGGTCTACATGTGTCCATCACAGTTCATCACAGAAAGAGAGCAGTGCAGGAGGCATAAACTAAAACAGAGGCCTTAGAGGAGTGCCACTGACTGCCTTGTGCTGGGCCTGCCTTCCTATACAACCTAGAACCACTTGTCACAGGGTGCCATCACTCTCAGTGGGCTGCATCATCTCACACCAATCATTACGATAACACCCTACAGACTTGTCTAGAGGTCAATAAAATGGAGCCAGTTCCTCATTTTGAGGTTCCTTCTTCACAGGTAACTCAAGTTTGTTTTATGTTGACAACTAACCTGAACCCTGTATTCTCATAACAACAGACCCTCCAAAATGGGAAGGATCTTAGACATCACTGACTTCATGCCTCTAGTCACAGAGAAAAAACAAGGAGCTGGGTGTGGATGGAACATGGCATATTTGTAGAGGAACAAGGTTTGGATGTGATAGTGAGAAAATGTTATTCACAATGCTGATGGTCTGGACCCAGTGGAGTTCAGAGTAAGAAAGGTAAACAAGGTTAACCACATGCAAATGCTAAGAGATGATGCTCTGAGGTAATAGGAGGATAATGGAGCCTGTGGTGCTCAAGTGTTCTGACTCTATCCACAGCAACTAGACACAGAGGCCAAGAGAGAGGAGACACAAAGTCTGCTGGCCATGTGCACCTCTGTAAAAACATTTCAGGGTGGTTTTAAAGAATGCCAACCATTCCATTTTCTTTGTAGCTTTGGGGAATGACTGGGGTATAAACATATTTCACAAGTTGTAGAATTTCAAGTAGAAGAAAAAACAAACAACAAATGAATTTTCAAAATGGAAGGAGAAGATATGGAAGATAACATTCACATGGTACCAAGGAGGTGTTGAGGCTATCACAAAGTTAAGAAGAGCCAGAATGATGTTACGAAGGAACACATTGAATGTAGAATGCAATTTTAAATTTAAAAAAATCAGTAGAGTGGCCAAGGAAATGGTTTGATGGGTAAAGATCTAAATTTGATCCCATGGAACCATATGATGGAAGGAAAGAACTGACTTCTTAAAGTTCTAAAGTTGTCCTCTCATGTCCACATAAGCAATGTAGCACAACAAAGACACAGACACAGACAGAGACACAACAGACAGTCACAGACACAGATGAGACACACACACACACACACACACACACACACACACACACACACAAAGAATGAAAGGAAGAAAAAGAAGGAAAGTAAAAGAGAAAGAAAGGAAGGGAGGAAAGAAGGAAAGAAAGAAGAAAGTTAGAAAGCTATTTTAAATCACCATATATGTGCTTTAGAGAAGTGATGGAGACAGAGAGTAAGTTTTGTTCAGTGTGGACCAAGCATTATGTGGATTCATGGTGGACCTGCCACAGCAAAGCAACACAGAAAACTCTCAGCAGAACCTCTTTCTATTTTTTTTTTATAAAATTCCTTTCAGAGAACCCCTTTCTTTTGTCTTTAGAGATATCACTGTTCCTCCTGCCTCCCCACAAGCACTTTCACAGTCTTTTTCCTTGAGACATCTCCTTACACCAATTCTCTGATTCTGATTTTTAATATTTTTATATACCCATTTTCTCTTTGTTAGAGCCACCACTTATTTCTATAAGAAAAGTCTTCCCTATAGGCTAAAATTTGCCTACATCTTGTTACCAGATTTGCCTCAGTACATACACAATTGTTCCCTTATCACCTCAGCTACAAATCTCAGCCACCCTAGTTTGGTAATTATGACTTGACACCAGCCTGAAATGGAGATGGAATCTTTGGTTCCTCCAAATTCTTAATTCCTCATGTCTGTTTGTCATGGTTCACTTTAACTGTCTACTTGAAATAGTCTAGAGTCAGCTGAGAGGAGAGTTTCAACTAAGGAGCTAACTAGATCAGGTGGGTCAATGGGCCAGTCTGTGAGGTGATTGTCTTGGTTGTTAATTGATACAGGATTGTCAGCCCACTGTGAGAGGAACCATTCCTAGGCAAGTAAGCCTACACTATATATGTTATGGTACCTGTGTATAAGGCTGCCTACAAGCCAGAAAGTGGAGTTCATCTGGAGTTCCTACTATATTTCTTGTCTGTAAAGTGAGTTCCCTGGTTGGAGGTAATACTGTGTGAAATGGCAAGCATGTTGTCTGAGTTTCTGTTTTGATTTTTCCCAATGATAGACCATGGCCTGGAGTTGTGGGTTAAAATAAACTTTTCTTCCATTAAGTTGCTGCTGGTCAGAGTATTTGTATCACAGCAATGAAAGGAACCAGAATGACACCCAGTCACCATCCTGCCATGGGTCAGGATCCACCACCCCACCTCTGCTGTCACCTGACTTCAGCCTTCCTTATGTCTCTTCTTGGTAGCTTTGTATTTGCGGTAGTGGCTTTCACTCTGGCTCCTGAGTGGCCTTATCTAACCTTTCAACTATGCTCAAATGCCTTTGGCAGTTTCCCAGGGCACCAAAACCGAAGTACAAATTTGCTCTTGTGGCCCAAGAGACCTTCAAGACCTGCACTTTGAGTGTGTCCCTTGTGCTCACCAAGTTGGATCCAGAAAGTTCTTGCTGATTCTCAAGCAGTTCAACTTTTTACTGACTCTGAACTTTGCAACGTGGTGCTTTCTTGTTCTAGGGCTCTCTCTTCCAATGCTTCTGATGACTGACTTTGCACTGTTGAGGTCTCTGGTAAACAGCATATTTTGCGTGTAGTTTCCCTAAATGCTGTTTTTTAGAGACTGGTCCTTCTCTTTCCCATGTGCACGCGCGCGCGCACACACACACACACACACACACACACACACACACACACACACATTACATTTACCCACACAGAGGCTTTTCCTGTTATTGGACCCTGCTCCTTTTCTACTTATGCTAGGTTAAGGTGATGTTAATTGTTAACTTGTAATTCTGCTTCTTTTGCCTAGGATATAACCTCCATGAGGGAATAGGCTGACAGATTTTGTTTATAAGGATATAAAACCAACTCTGCCACAAAGGAGCTGTCCAATAAATACTTTTAGTGTTGATGATAGATTTATTTTTATTTGGGGCAGGCCTTATTGGTCTGAAATTTGTAAATCTCCTGCCTCAGCCTCCCAAGTGCTGAGATGGCAAGCATGAGCCACCAAGCCTGGCCCAACAAAAGCTCATAAAATGAATTAGGAAGCCATGAACTGCTAATTTTAAAGATTTATATTACTTTAAATTGTGTGTGCTTGTGTATGTCTGTGTGTATGAACAAGTGTGTGTGCAGTGCCTTAGAGACCAGAAGAGGGTATTTGGAGCCCCTGGAGCTAGAATTACAGGCAGCTATGAACTATCAGTATGTGGAAGCTGGTAGCAGAACTCAGGTCCTTTGAAAGAGCAGCAAATGCTCTTTACTGCTGAACCACTTCTCCAGCGCCAAGAACTTGTGTTTTAAAAGGAATAGTGCTAACAACATTTTTCAAGGATAGAAAGCTGCAGCTTTTAGCTTGAAACAAGAAGCTGAATATAAAAAGCCAAGCAAACCAACCAGCAAATGAACAAAAAGGCAAGCTTTGTGCTTGTTTTCTATGTCAGACAAAACATGTGCCAATCAGTACTAAAGTCTAAAGTTAGGCAGAAGAGCAGAGTGGGTGGAGAACCATGGCTCTATTCAAGGTTTGCATGAGATTTTTCCATATTTGTCTCATAGAAGCCATTCATTAGATGTGAAATTGCAAAATGCATTGTTGAGGACTCCACATTTGTTCTAAAATTAGGGCAATAAATGTAATTTTTATGCACCTCCTATAATTAAGTGGAGTGGATAGATTTGGTCAAGATACACTACACACATGTATAGATTTTTTAAAGAAAATTAAACAAATAATGAAACTAAACCAGAAATAAAAAAGAACTTTACAAAAAGAGTTCTTACATTTTTTGTTGTATTAAACATTTAACTATAGTCTACTGTGGTTTTGGAGTCCCTGTAGCCATGTATATAAGTCTTACTTACCTGGGAGTTGAAGAGATATGTCACACTTGGAAGAATCTGCAACCTCCCAAGAGCAATGAGTTATTTTGATACCCACCTGTAGCATTTGTATTATAGAATGCTCAGGGATGAAGAAGTTTCTTTTCCCTCTGGCTTAGCTTTGGTGTGAAAAGGACAAAAGAATAGAACAGTGACCATCACAAGCCACGGAGAGAAAAGAGGATAGGGTTGACAGAGATACCAGACACAGTCATTAAAAGAAGGCAGTGTAGTGTTCTATGGTATAGTAAGGAGACCACAGTTTATGACAATTCATCACGTAGCCCACAAATAAATAGAAGTACCATGTTTCCCAACACAAAGAAATGGCAAATGCTTGAGGAAATGGAAATAATAATTATTTTAATTTAATCATTACATATTACATATTGTATATATTTATATATTCATAAATTTATCACAAATACCCCATGCATAGCTATTATTGATCAGTTTCAAAAAGGGTTTCAGAGGTATGCTTAGTGGTAGACTGCCTAGCATGTATAATTCTCTGGCTTGGATTCTCATCACTGCCTTAAAATATCTTTAAATCCAAAAAATTTTTCAAAGGAGTAAAAAATAATAAATGTTCATTTATATCAGTGTCAATAGAGTCATTGACTTTGAAAGTGCTGTAACATTAAAATGTACTTTGTATTATGATTTTAATTTGAAATCTTATAAGCCTTTAATATTGAAGCTATTTTCAAATGCCTATTAATGTATCTTTTTTAATGGTGTGCTTATTTGAAACTTTGTTCATTTTCTCCTTAGTGGTTTGTATGAATTTGTTATATATGCACTTAAAATGTAATCTTTATGTTTAATTGACACTGTAATTATACATATTTATGAGGTACATTGTGACATTTCAATACATGCAGTCAATACAAATGCTCAAGCATGATGATTGACACATTCATCATCTCAAACATTTATAATTTCTTTGTATTGAGAACATTTACAGTCTGCTCTAATAGCTATTTTGAAATATGCAATTAATTATTACCAACTATAGCATCCTACCAGCTCATAAAACACTAACTGTCATTGCTCCTAGCCAACTAGATTCAGGGCTGGTTAACTCTCATCTTTCTAACTTTCTTACTTTCCTCCACTACCAGGTCCTCATAACTATTGTTTAACCTTTGCTCCTTTAAATGTCATGTGACTAAGATGTATTGAGTAGAAATTCAGAAAGTTTTATATGTGTCATTGGTTCACACTCTAACCTCGGAGGATACATGATGTTGTCATAATGACCAGAAAACAGTCTATTTTGTTTTCATTTTTTTTTTTTTTTTTTGTGGATGCATGCTGAGAATATCGCTCTATATAAATAAAATGCTGTTTGGCCAGTGGCCAGGCAGGAAGTATAGGCTGAACAAGAGAGAAGAGAATTCTGGGAGGTGGAAGGCTGGGGAGGGGAGACACTGCCATGACAAGAAACATGTAAGGTACTGGTAAGCCACGTGGCAAAGTATAGATTAATAAAAATGGGTTAATTTAAGATAGAAGAAGGAGATAACAAGAAGCCTGCCACAGCCATACAGTTTGTAAATAATATAAGCATCTGAGTGATTATTTTATACATGGGTTGTGGGACTAAAGGGGCTTCATGGCACCTGAAGAGAAGCTCTCCAACTTCAAATGATGACCAATGTGTTGGCAAGAGACTCCATTTAAAACCTGAGAAAAAAGGTTCTAAAACAGAGCTAAAAATAGCTTCTTAGTTGTCTCTCTCAAGTTAGTGGCAGCCTGCCAATTTGAGCTACTATGGCAGGTTTCTGGCTTGTTTTTCTGACCTGCAGTGTGGTGGGAATGAGGAGTCTACAAGGGGCACTTTGCTCTGCTGCATGGTGGATTTAGCCTTTGCTAGTTAAAAAAAAAAAAAAAAAAAAAAGGTTTCAGGACTATGCACTGCTTTGATAGGACTGCTTCTGATAGTTGATGGTACATATGGCTCCAGTCGCAGAGCTGGCCACAAACTGTACACCACCACTTTAGGAAGCTGACGGGGGAGGGGGGGAGCCAGCAGCCACAGTGCCATTTCATTCTTACAAAGATGGATATTACAGAGAATATCTTGTTTATGTTGTCTTTGGGATTTTTAACTGCAGAAAAACATTTGATTGTAAAAGCTGTTGAGTTAATTTCCAGAGTGGTTATACAAGCTTGCATTCCCACCAGCAGTGAAGGAGAGTTACCCTTGCTCCACATCCTCTCCAGCATAAGCTGTCTTCTGTGTTTTTGATCTTAGCCATTCTGACAGGTGTAAGGTGGTATCTCAGAGTCATTTTGATTTGCATTTCCCGGATAATTAGGGATGTTGAGCAATTCCTTAAATGTCTTTCAGCCATTTGAACTTCCTCTGTTGATAATTCTCTGTTTAGTTCTATAGCCCATTTCTTAATTGGACTGTTGGGTATTTTGATGTCTAATTTCTTGAGTTCTTTATATATTCTGGATATCAGCCCTCTATCAGATGTGGGGTTGGTGAAGACCTTTTCCCATTCTGTAGGCTCTCGCTTAGTCTTGTTGACCATGTATGTCCTTTGCTCGACAAAACCTTCTCAGTTTCAACAGGTCCCATTGATTGATTGTTTCTCTCAGTGTCTGTGCTACTGGTGTTATATATATAGAAAGTAATCTCCGGTGCCAATGCATTCAAGACTACTTCCTATTTTCTCTTCTGTCAGGTTCAGAGTAACTAGATTTATGTTGAGGTCTTTGATCCACTTGGACTTAAGTTTTGTGAATGGGGACAGATATGGATCTATTTGCAGCCTTCTACACATTGACATCCAGTTATGTCAGCGCCATTTGTTGAAGATGCTTTCTTTTTTCTGTTGTACAGTTTTGGCTTCAAAAATTATATATTATTATATATTCATAGGTGTGTGGGTTAATTTCAGGGTCTTCAGTTCGATTCCATTGGTCCACATGTCAGTTTTTATGCCAGTTCCAAGCTGTTTATATTACAGTAGCTCTATAGTAGAGCTTGAGGTCGGGGATTGTGATGCCTCCAGAAGTTGTTTTATTGTGCAGGATTCTTTTGGCTATCTTGGGTTTTTTGTTTTTCCATATGAAGTTAAGTATTATTCTTTTAAGGTCTGTGAAGAATTGTGTTGCTAATTTTGATGGGAATTGCATTGAATGTGTAGATTTCTTTTGGTAAGATCGCCATTTTTACTATGTTAATCCTGCCTATCAATGAGCATGGGAGATCTTTCCATTTTCTGATGTCTTCAATTTATTTTTTCAGGGACTTAAAGTTCTTGTCATATAGGTCCTTCACATGCTAAGTTAGAGTAACCCCAAGGTATTTTATATCATTTGTGGCTATTGTAAAGGTTGATGTATCTCTGATTTCCTTCTCAGCCTGTTTGTCTATTGTATATAGGAGGGTTACTGATTTTTTTGAGTTGATCTTGTATCCTGCTATTTTGCTGAAGGTGTTTATTAGCTGTATCAGTTCCTTGGTTGAATTTTTGGGGTCACTCATGTATACTAACATTTCATCTGCAAATAGGGAAAGCTTGACTTTTCCTTTCCAGTTTGTATCCCCTTAATCTCCTTATGTTGTCTTATTGCTCTCCCTAGAACTTCAAGTACTATATTGAATAAGTATGGGGAGAGGGGACAGCCTTGCCTTGTTCCTGGTTTTAGTGGTATTGCTTTGAGTTTCTCTCCATTTAATTTGATGTTGGCTGTTGGCTTGTTGTAGATTGCCTTTATTATGTTTAGGTATGTTCCCTGTATTCCTGATCACTCCAAGACCTTTATTTTGAAGGGGTGTTGGATTTTGTCAAATGCCTTTTCTGCATCGAGTGAGATGATCATGTGTTTTTTTTTTTATCTTTGAGTTTGTTTATATGGTGTATTACATTTACAGACTTTTGTATCTTGAGCCACCCTTGTATCCCTGGGATGAAGCCTACTTGATCATGGTGGATAATTGTTTTGATGTGTTCTTGGAGTCTGTTCGCCAGTATTTTATTGAGTATTTTTGCATCAATGTTCATGAGGGAGATCGGTCTGTAGTTCTCTTTCTTTGTTGCATCTTTGTTTGGTTTAGGAATCAGGGTAATTGTAGCCTCATAGAATGAGTTTGGTAACATTCCTTCTGCTTCTATTGTGTGGAAAAATTTAAAGAGTGTTGGTATTAAGTCTTCTTTGAAGATCTGGTAGAATTCTGCAGTGAATCCATCTGGTCCTGGGCTTTTGTTCGTTGGGAGACTTTTAATGACTGATTCTATTTCCTTAGGGGTTTTTGGACTATGTAAATGGTTTATCTGGTCTTGATTTAACTTAGGTACTTTGTACCTATCCAGAAAATTACCCATTTCTTTTAGATTTTCCAGTTTTGTGGACTAGAGGTTTTTGAAGTGGACCTGATGATTCTCTGGATATGGCATTTCCTTAGAAAATTGGGAATCCATCTCCCCCAAGACCCAATGGGCATATCAAGGAATGCTCAATCATACCACAAGGGCATTTGCTCAGCTATGTTCATATCAGTAGTGTTTGTAATAGCCAGAACCTGGGAACAACCTAGATGCCTTTCAACTGAAGAATGGATTAAGAAAATATGGTGCATATATACAATGGAGTACTACTCAGTAGGAAAAACAATGACATCATGAGCTTTGCAGTTAAATGGATGGATCTAGAAAAAAAATTATCCTGAGTGAGGTAACCCAGACTCAGAAAGACAAACATGGTATGTACTCACTCATAGGAGGATACTAGATGTAAAACAAAGATGACTAGACTGCTACTCACAACTCCAGTGAGGCTACCTATAAAAGAGGACCCTAAGAAAGACACAGGGATTGCCCAATGATAGAGAAATTGATGAGATCTACATGAACATCCTGGACAACAGTGGGAGTAATGAAGGGCAAGGTTCAAGGGAAAGAGAGCTTAGGCGAGCAGGAGATCTCAGCTGGATCAAGAACAGAAAGGGAGAACAAGGAATAACAGACCATGATAAATGAAAACCACATGAGAACAGGAAGAAGCAAAATGCTAGAGAGGTCCCCAGAAATCCACAATGATACATCCACTGTAGACTACTGGCAATGGTCAAGAGAAAGCCTGATCTGACCTTGTCTGGTGATCAGATGGCCAAATACCCTATCTGTCGTGCTAGAAATCTCATCCAATAACTGATGGAAGTGTATGTAGAGATCCTTGGCCGGGCCCCAGGTAGAGCTCCAGGAGTCCAATTGTTGAGAAAGAGGAGGGACTATAAGAGTGTGAATTGTTGAGACCAAGATTGGAAAAGCACAGGGACAAATAGCCAAACTAATAGAAACACATGAATTATGAACCAAAAGCTGTGTAGCCCCCAACTGGATCAGGTCCTCTGGATAAGTGAGATAGCTGAATAGCTTGAACTGTTTGGGAGGCACCCAGGCAGTGCGACAGGGACACTTTGCTCAGCCTGGAAGGAGGGGATTGGACCTGCCTGTACTGAATCTACCAGGTTGAGCTGAATCCCCATGGGTGTCTTTGCCCTGGAGGAGATGGAAATGGAGGGTAGGGGCTTGGGGGGAAGGTGGGGGTGGGGGTGGGAGGGGGGAGGACAGGGGAACCCATGGCTGATATGTAAAATTAAAACATAAATATAATTAAAAAAAGAAATTTTAAAAAAGCTGTTGAATTAAACAAATATGTAAATTTTAAAGGTACCTTGACTTTAAAATTTTGATATAAGGATATGTTGCTTTGGAAAAGAGTCTCTGCTTTTGTTGCCATGGAAAGCCAGAGGCTATGGATTTGTTCCAGATTAAGATACATCAGGTTTGATAAGCCAAGACCACCTGAAAGATCTCTGATGACACCATGGACCAGATGATCCAACATCCAGAAAGGTTTCAAGGCAACTGGCTCAGAGGTTTACCCTCAGGGACTACTCCATAATCCTAAATTTTCTTTGTGTCCCCATAAGATACATTGCCCCCCTCCAGCAGGAAGTAGTAAGAGAAACTATGCCCCAATTCCCAAAATTATTAAGCTGGCTTTGGAGATGGAATTGGCTTACTCCTTCTCTAAACCCAGGCATATTGCTAAAAAAATAAAAATAAATAAAATAAAAAATTAGAACAAAAAAAAATTTAAAAAAAAGAAAAAAAAAAGTTAAGAGATTCTTATGTCCCAAATTAAAGAGCCTTCTGGTGTGGGACAGAGAAAAACCAATATTTTTATTTAAATCAGGTTCATTATAAATATGATCTTTCTCTAAAGAAAAAAAAATAGGATATGATATAGATATAATTGGATGAAAGGGTAGATTAGTGAACTTACTTTTAAAGAACAACAACTTGTTTAAAATGTTTTACATTGGTATAGATTTTAGTCTATTGATAAAAACTTAAAGTTAATTTTGTTATACTGTATATATATTTCTACTCTCATTTGAGGTATTATGTTAATGCAAATCATTTAGATTGTAATGGATAATTAAGAAATGCAGATCAATTAGTCTCTATGATAGTCAGACTTATTGTCATGTTAAGTTTTCAAGATATACGTAGATATATTTCAGATAGACAGGTAATCTTCAAACACTTCAAAGGTCTACAGAATATGGCATTTAAAATATTTTTAAAATTTAGACTTTCTGGACAGTGATACATGTCTGCTCTTGGCAGCACCAATTTACTTCAGAGAGGAGGATGGACATTGAAGACACTTCATATGGAGTTTATGTTCACCTTGGCAAAAATAGGCATTTGGTCAAGAAACTGTTCTTGCCTGTACTGCTTGATCAACTGGACAAACAGGACCTATAGAAAGGTGACCACTGAACTTTGCTTGACAAAATGGTCCTTCAGGTTCCTGCTTGGCAAAGGAAACTGCCAGACATTTTACAGGACACTGAGAAAAGTAACCAAGAGACTTTAGCCCTCTGGGCTGAAGACAAATGCCCCAACTTTACAAAGGTGCATTAGATGACTGTCCAGGCTGCCAGCTGTCTCTGTCTACCCTACAAGACTCCCAAAAGTTGCTTGCATCCTTCCCCTGGTTCTCAGGTAATATTATATCCTTCTGAGGTCTTTGATGTGATTGAAGACTAGATAATTATAATTTTCTTAGTTATGATAAAAGATAAGTTAGGTATAATACCTTAGACTCACAAATATAAGATAGATAGTATATATTCTTTAATATTGTAAGTGTAATTCTTGCTTGATAATTGTTTTGTTATATATAATTTTACTATGTAAAAGTGAAAACCTTCCTTTTAAAATAAAAGAAAAAGGGGAAGTGCTATGGATATCGCTCTATATAAATAAAATGCTGTTTGGCCAGTGGCCAGGCAGGAAGTATAGGCTGGACAAGAGAGAAGAGAATTTTGGGAGGTGGAAGGCTGTGTAGGGGAGACACCGCCAGCTACCACCATGACAAGAAAGATGTAAGGTTCAGGTAAGCCACGAACCAAGTGGCAAAGTATAGACTAATAAAAATGGGTTAATTTAAGATAGAAGAAGGAGATAACAAGAAGCCTGCCACAGCCATACAGTTTATAAATATTATAAGCGTCTGAGTGATTATTTTATACATGGGTTGTCAGACTGCGGGGGCTGGGTGACATGTGGAGAGAAGCTCTCCAACTACAGTTACACATGTGTGTTGCAGGTGAGTGTGCATGTGTCTGTGAGTTTGTGTAGGGATTCAAGGGTCAACTTCAGGTTTGTTCTCTGAGTCACCCACCTTGTTATATGAAACATGATCTCTCAATGGGAACCAGGGCTCACAGATTACCAGCACTGGCTGACCAAGGATTCCCAGGTTTCATCATATCTCCAGTTCCCTGGTGCTGAGTTACAAGCATGTGCCAACCATGCTCAGCTTTAACTATGACTGAAGTATCTAAACTCAGGTGCTAGCACTTTCATGTGACTGAGCCATATCCTCAACTCTAAGGAACAGTTTGTTAACCCCAGTGTCTAGACTGCAGCCCAGAGGCTGGGCTGTTGATCATATTTCCATGAAGCTACACAGCTTGCAGCCATGTTTTTTTTTGTAGCTATCTCCCTATTGTTTCTAAGTAACAGTGTCAAACAGGAGTCATCTCAGTGGCAGCACGGATTATGGGTAATGATTACTCTTTGTTTCTCATCAGCTTCTATGAAGACATACTTCTAGCATAAATTAGAACTAATATGCTACCTGATGACAAGTATTAGTGAGCATTTGTAACAAACATAAAACAAGTTGAGATCAGGAAGTAGATATTAACTTGGGGAGAACAGAATATATGTCGATTTTGAATCAACTCAGAAATGCTTTGTTTAGAATGTAATGTTTACTCAGAAAACACATAGCAAGTTTTCCACAAGAACTTTGTATTTTTGCTTTGGAAAAATAAAACTATAATAACATTAACTAGAAGAGAGATAATAGGGATTGAAAGGAAATTATTTTATAAAAGATGTGTATCAGACTATAATGTTTTTTTGTTATTTTGTTTCTTCCCTTTGAGTGTGTATATGCATGTATGAAAATGCATACTTGACAAGAACTCACAGTTTGAACAGTGTTGAGATGTATGTAAGAGGAAGGCAACTGAGAATGTATGAAACATGAACTTAGGTATATCCTGAGCTTATTTCAAGATATAAAAGAATGGAAGAAAAGATAATTGAATTTCAGATATAAATGGATCTGTGCTAACATGTTAAAAGAAACTACTTTGACATACTCTAGTAAAGCAAATAAACAAACACACTTTGAAGGGCTTAGTGAAATGGTTTGGCAGTTTAGAACATTTGTTGCTCTTGCAATAGATACAGTTTTGATTCCCAGGATCCACACTGGACAACTCACTAGCCCCCAAAATTCCAGCTCTATGGAATTTGGCACTCTCTTTGCATACACACACACACACACACACACACACACACACACACACACACAGAGCACATAAATATTATTAATATATAAATCTAAAAATTCATTTAGAAGTAGTTTTCAAATTTACAGATATTAGTGTAACAATCTTAAAATATACCTAATATATCACATCAGTAGTCCTCTAGTGTACTAATTCTGTATACATCCATAACACATGGATACATAAATCACATTTACATGCAATTTGGGTGCTATATTAGACATTTTATAATAGAAAAAATATAACATATGTCATTGCTTGTGACTAAAAACATTTTACCAGATGTGTTAGTTCACTCTTGTTCTAGTAACAAAATCCCTGAAGTAATCAAATTATAGAAGGGAAGAGTTTATTTGGATTCATGACTTCAGCCTATAGTCACCTGGCTTCCTGCCTTTGGGCCTGTTCTGAGATTGCATGGTATGAAAGGACATGTTTATGGCAGATGCAACTGCTCACTAGAAATAAACAAAGAGAAAGGCTGGAGCTTAAGTACTATCATTCCTTTGAAGGGTGTATATGCAATGACATAACTGCTTCCAACTTTGACTCACCTCCAGGCTCTACTACTTTTCAGTAGTAGCTGAGAGTCAAATTTTTAACATATAAGACTTTGAGAGACATTTCCAAACTATAGAATTCTGTCCTTTACTCCAAAAGACTATTGTCCATCTTACAATACAAAATCCATTTAGTTCATCTTCAAATGACTCTAAGTTTTATAGTTGCCAGGTGTAGTAGTTTGAATGTAACTGGTCCTCAAAATTCTTATAGGGAATTGGAGAAAGTGTGTCACTGTGGGCACAGACTTTGATGTTTCCTACTCTCAGGACACCATCCAATATTTCGATCAACTTCCTGTTACCTGCAAGATGTAGGACTCTCAGCTACTACTTCAGCACCATGACTGCCTGCACTCTGCCATGCTCCCCATCATGATGAAAATGGAATGAACTTTTGAACTGTAAGTGAGTCACCCCAAATAAATATTTTCTTTATAAGAGTTGCTGTGATCATGGTGTCTCTTCACAGCAATGGAAACCTTAACTAAAACAACAGTATTGTCCAAAAGCTCAAATATCAAGCCAATGAGATGATTCAATGGGTAACTACACTTGCTGCCAAGCCTAATGGTTTGATTTCAGTCCCTAGAACTCATATGGTAGGAGGAGAGAACTGATTGTTTTTCTCTGACATCTGCAAGTGTACCATGGCTAAAGTGAGACATATCCAGGAATATTCAGCTCAAGGCATATTCAGCTATGAATGTCTACTGTCTACATCCTTGCACCTTCATGGGTTGTCCTGACAGAAGCTAACTGATGAATTTTGATCCTGCTACATTATGCTTGTCTTCCTCAGCTTATCTATGAAATCTTATAAGATTCTTTTACTCCATGACTTTGTAACTCTAGCCTTCTGTGTGGGTATAGATTATCATCAGATGGATGAGTTAAGATCTGCCACTTTCTTGAGCTATACAGTTTACTCAAAGTAAAGTTGCTAAGCTTATGGGGGATTTCTCATCCAAACCACCATACCTCTACCTTCCCCTTTTCCTTCTCTTCCTTTCTACTCTCCTTCCTTCTCTTCTCCTCTTTCCCCTTCCCTCTCACACTCTTTCATTCCTTTCTCTCACTGTTGGATTATTTGGAACTTGAAATACAGCCAATGCTGACCTTTAAAGTGTTACTATTCATTCTATTTTTAAAGAAACATCAAAGAAGTCCATTTGGGTCATAACATCTGTTATCAGTGAATACCATAACTGCCATCACAGAACTTTTCTCCAATGACTGATGGAGGCAGATGCAAAGATCCACAGCCAAACTCCAGGCAGAGCTCCAGGATTCCAGTAGGAGAAAGGAGAGATTCTATGAGCAAGTACATCAGGATCATGATGGGGAAATATGCATAGACAACCAAACCAAACTAGTGGGAACTCATGAAAGTTGGACCAATGGCTATGGAGCCTGCATGGTACTGGACTAGGCCCTCTACATGGCAAAACAATTGTGTAGCTTGATCTGCTTGGTAGGCCCCCTGGTGGTAGGATAAGAATCCATCCCTGGTGCATGAGGGGGCTTTTTGGAGCTTACTACCTATGATGGGACACCTTGTGTAGCCTTCAGGCAGGGAGAAGAGCTTGGACTTGCTTCTGCTGGATGTGCCTCCCCATGGTTGGCCTTGCCTTCTTGTGGGGGGGGTGTTAGTGAAAGGTGGGTTGGAGGGATACTGGGGGGTAGGAGGAGGGGGATCTTTGATTGATGTGTAAAATGAATGAAAAAAATTTCTTATGAAAGAAACATTGCATAATAAATGTACAAACTCAGAGACCTTATTTTCAATGTGTTTTTCCTAATGAACTGTCTGCATTTTAGAGAATTATATTTCATTTTTAATTATGTATAGTTTGTCAGAGAGCAGGTTTCTACAGAGTCCAGGAGAGGGCATCACTTCTTCTGAAGCTGGAGTTGAAAGCTGTCGTGAACTACCCAGCATGAATGTCAGGAACTGAATCTAGGTCCTCTTAAAGAGCAGCAAGAGCTCTTAACTGCTAAGCCATTTCTTCATTAACTAATGTTTATATTTTTTGATATACTATTCTTATTAATTCTTGGAGAATTTCACACATGTGTACAATGTGTTTTGATCAAATTCATAAAACACTCTTCTCCCTAACTTCTCTCAGTTCAACTCCTTTTTACTCATTACCTCCTAATTTCATGTACTCTTAAAAATTAGAAAAAAAATCTTACAGAATAGATATATAGTCACATACTCGTGGGTATGAGGCCATTTACTGGAGCAAAGTTAATTTACCAAGGATATAACCCTTAGAGAACAGAGACTCTCCTGATGGGTGATGTCACTCTGTATGCTGCAAATGTGTTGCTCCGATTGGTTGATAAATAAAAAGCTGATTGGCCAGTAGCCAGGCAGGAAATATAGGCAGGATAAGCAGACAAGGAGAATTCTGGGCAGAGGAAGGCTGAGTCAAGGGTCACCAGCCAGACACAGAGGAAGCAAAATGTGAAGTCAAAACTGAGAAAAAGTACCAAGCCATGTAGCTAAACATAAGTAAGAATTGTGGGTTAATTTAAATGTAAGAGCTAGCTATTGCCCATACAATTTGTAAGTAATATAAGCGTCTGTGTGTTTATTTGGGTCTGAGTGGCTGCAGGACCAGGAAGGACACACAAAAACTTTCAACTACACTCTCCATCCCCTAGAAGCCATCAATGATAAATAACTGCTGTGGATATAGCTCTGTGTAAATAAAATTCTGATTGGCCAGTGGCCAGGCAGGAAGTATAGGTGGGACAAGAGAGGAGAGAATTCTGGGAGGTAAAAGGCTGGAGGAGACACTACCAGCTGCTGCCATGAGAAGCAACATGTAAAGACACTGGTAAGCCACCAGCCATGTGGCAAAGTATACACTAACAGAAATGGGTTAATTTAAGATAGAAGAACTAGATAACAAGAAGCCTGCCACGGCCATACAGTTTGTAAACAATGTAAGTTTCTATGTGTTTACTTGGTTGTTTTTGAGCTTCTATGGGCCTGGCAGATGAGAAAGATTTGTCCTGACTATGGGCCAGGCAGGAAAACTCTAACTACAAATAACCCCTCAATTAGAGGTGAAAGTTCATGAGTTTCCCCCATGACAACATGTTAACTAGCTTGATCTTAAGTGGGCAACCAGAGATGCTGTGAATTCTACAGTTTGTATCTTAAAACTATAATATCACACACACACACACACACACACACACACACACACACACACACACACTTTTGCATAGGCATGGTTGCTACTCATTAGAAATATAACACTATCTAGGCAGTAAGCATATTTTACACACATTTAAAAAATAGCCAGTAGTTCATTTTTAAGGAAGAAGGATAATGAGAGAGATAAAATTAGTGAGTCACTCAATAGTGTAATTTTAAATTATTATAATAATGCATTTGCTACAATGAGACTAAATGACACAGGTCTTCCAATGTCAAAAAATAAAATCACATTGGATTCCCTTGGCATAATATGTGAAAATCACTCAAATTACTTAATGATTTGTCTAACCTTGAATTCCAGAATGACAGACACTCTATGTAAGATTACATTTTTGGAAGATAGACATCACCAATATTAAGACATCATGTGTGTCTAGTGACAAAGGTAAAATCATTAGTTTATTGTATTAAAAATATTTAGATTCATTTGCTTCTTTCCTAACCTATGCCCCAGTATTGTGAATCATGAGATGATTTAAATTACAGCTGTTATCTCATTTCCAGTCACTCAATTTGTCTGTGCTGAATGGAAAATGAATGATATTCAGGCTAATGAAAAAGGAATGATCAAATTTGATGCAAACCAGGTAGGAATCCCATGATGATACTTGGTATCTTGAACTGTATTTATTTTAGTTTTATTTGGCTGTTTTAACTTTTATTTATTTTATATTTTAAAGATTTGTTTTATTTTTAAATGTGTGTGTGTGTGTGTGTGTGTGTGTGTGTGTGTGTGTGTGTGTGTATGCTCCTGCGTGTACACACTTGAGCAAAAGTGAGTACAGTGTCTACAGAGACAAAATTAGGGCACTGGATCCCATGGATCTGGAGGTTTAGACAGTTTTGAGCCACCCAAACCAGTAATAGGAATCAAATTCTAGGTCCTCTGCAAGAGAAATATATGCTCTTAATAACTGAGCTATGTCTCCAGCCTCTGCTGGACTTTTATGAAAATGTGATAACCCAGCTCTATGACTCCCAGTTTCAGATACATTCATGTCACTGCATATAAAAATGGGTTTCAAACTATACAACTCTGTGCTTGATTTGGTGCCTGTTGCTGTTTAAATTGATATTAGAGTTGAAAAAAATCTTTCCAGCTGTAAATACTATATTGCATCTTATGTCCACACTGATAGATGTGAACCTGTCTCAGAAGATTTGTAGATGAAGTTTACTAGTTAACCCTGATGGTATTCCTGCTATCCTCCCAGGTATTGCCCACCATCCACTGTGAGTGAGAGATAATGACTTTCTTGTTCTCCTTTGCAGCCAGGAGACAATAAAATCCTGTTCAGGATGATATCATTTTTGTGCATTTGTAGAAATATTTTTTTTCTTCTTGATGCTATACACCATCTATCGTTGGAATAGGATCATGTGAGGGTTTGTGGCAAATTCCTGGAGCAATCTCTAGACAGGACAAAATACTGCCCATGAGTTTAAGAGAAGGCAGAGAGGAATGAGAATAAGAACCCAGCCCTGTGAGAGCTTTGCCATGCTACTGGACCTACATTCAGCTCATGCTCATTTCATGTGATATTGGTATTCTCCTATTTGTTTAAACCATAATTCATCAGTTTTATTACTTATATGTGAACAGTGTTCTAATTGATAAACTCCTTCTACATTTATTTATTGATCAATATTTGAGCCACAATTAGAAGCAAGTAAATGTTCTTTCTCTATGTGATGATTATGGGCAGAACTTATTTCTATATTTAGGGAGCACATACTATTATGAAAATTGTCACTGGAAATCAGGACATAAGGCAAACCTATTACACAAGGATTGCTCATAAATGAAACTGTGTGGGGCTCAGCTGTTAAGAGTGTGCGCTGCTCTTTAAGAGAAAGGTTCTAATTTTTATTTCAAACACCCATGTTGAGCATCTCTTAACTGCCTGCAACTCTGGCTCCAAGATACAACACCTTCTTTTGGTGTCCTCCTGGTGTCTGTGCTCACATGCACATGCCTGCACACAGACACACATGCATACATATAATTAAAAATGAAAATAAAAAATAAAATGCCTGCACACAGACACACATGCATACATATAATTAAAAATGAAAATAAAAAATAAAATGACACTGTTCCAGCCAAAAAGTGCTCAACTAGTCATTGAAGGAGAGGAGGGAACACTGGGTCAAGATTAGCACAGGCTCAAGGTTGAACATCCTTGACAGGAAGGGACTCAACTAAAGTTCAAACATGGAAAAGAAAATAAAAAGGCCTTGTTTCTATTGTCCTCTAGCTTTCATGACAATCACACATTTCTTAGTAGTTAGGAAATGAAACAAATGACTGTAACAGCAATGGGAGTTCACAATAGAAGGAATATAGGTTCTTCGTGATGTCATAAGTGGAGGTATACATTTGCAGCCTGTGGTGGTTTGAGCGCTAAATGTACACCACAGGCTCATGTGTTAATCATCTGGGCCACAGCTAGTGGCACTGTTTGGGAATATTTTGGAGCTTTCAGAAGGTGAAGACTCACTGGAGAGAGAGTAACTGGAGTGGGCCATGAGGATTGTAGCCTAGTCCTACATCCTGTCTGCATTGTTGTTGCTGTTATTGTTTGTTGTTTTGTTTGGGTTTTGTTTTGTTTTGTTTTGTTTGGTTTGGTTTGGTTTTTTGAGACAGGGTTTCTCGAGACAGGGTTTCTCTGTGTAGCTTTGTGCCTTTCCTGGATCTTGCTCGGTAGACCAGGCTGGCCTCGAACTCATGAAGATCCACCTGGCTCTGCCTCCCGAGTGCTGGGATTAGTGCATGAGCTGGCTGTTTGGAACCTTGGGCTTACACAGGGACACTTTGCTCAGCTTGCAAGGAGGGGACTGGAGCTGCCTGTACTGAATGCACCAGGTTTAAATGAATCCCCAGGGGAGTCTTGGCCCTGGAGGAGATGGGAATGGAGGGGAGGGGCTGGGGGAAGGTGGGTGCAGGGGGTGGGAAAGGGAGGACAGGGGAACCCATGGCTGATGTGTAAAATTAAAACACAAATATAATAAATTTTTTTTAAAAAAAGGCGTGCACCACCACTGTCCTGCTTTGTTTGGTTTTTGTATGTTTGTTTCCTGACTGTGGACACTTCCAGCTCCTCCCACCAAGCTTTCTTTCCCCACTGTGATAGGACTCTGGACCTCAGCCTGTGAGCTAAATTAAAAACTTCCTTCTTTAAATCACTTTGGTTAGAGATTTTTTTCTAAAGCAACAGCAAAAGTAACTAATAAGCTTACCAAAGTGGGGAACAAAAAACATTTTAAGACAGTGGTACTCAACCTGCGGTTCACAACTCACAGGGGGTCGAATGACCCTTTCACTGGAGTCATTTATCAGATATCCTTCATATCAAATATTTACATTGTGATCCACAACAGTAGCAAAGTTACAGGAGGTCACCACAACATGAGGAGCTGTATTAAAGGTTCACAGCATTAGGAAGCTTGAAAAATGCTGTTTTAGGAGCAAATACAACAGAAGTGGTGATATGAGCAGAAAAAAAATATCAGTATACATGTCATGAAATTGTGCACCTAAATTTGAAAATATTAAACCCTACTTTTCATGTTTATTATTATGGAGTATTAAACACCTACTATTTATCTTATTATTAAACAGCATTTTAATTCCTTAGATATGCTGTAAATGTCCTTGCCACTGCAGGAAACAGATCAGAGGTGTGAAGGAAAGAGGTTACTATCTTGAATGGAAGCCAGGTACAGAGGAGTATGGAGATCATTAGCATATAATCACATTCCAACACCACCACAAAGTGAAAGTACTCATGTTCTGAACTCATGCCCCAGGAGCATCCCTTACTCTTTTACCCAGTAATTATTCCTGCCATCTGTTTTCCAGACATCCTTGGGTTTGAATTTGAACAAAATCATGTAGTATGTGTTTTCCTACCATAGCAATTTGGGTAGCAATGATCCATTTTTTTTTTCCTTTTTTAAAAATTTTATAATTTAATTTAATTTTACACACCAGCCATGGATTCCCCTCCTCCCTCCTGCCCCCCCCCCCCACCCAACCACCATTCCCATCTCCTCCAGGGCAAAGACTCCCCTCAGGATTCAGCTCAACCTGGTAGATTCAGTACAGGCAGGTCCAGTCCCTTCCTCCCAGGCTGAGGAAAGTGTCCCTGCATAGGCCCCAGGTTCTAAACAGCCAGCTCAGACTAAGGACGGGTCTAGACATGAACTATATTGCAACTTATTTAACCATTTCTCATTTGATTGACCCAGTACAAGATTTCAATAAATTCTTATAGACAATGTTAACATGTTACTGTCAAAGCTATTCATGTATGTATACACACATTTTGCCCTTTCTTTAAGACATTCAGGAAGCAGTAACAAACTTTCACTGTACTGCAGGTTACTAAAGGTCTCTCCGGAGTGCTGTCCCTATTCTCTGTGCTCCAGTACTGTGTCCCTGGTTCTCACAGGGCTCCCTCCCTCACCATTTTTCCCTCCATCAGTGAGGATTTCTGTGTTCATCTTACAAACTAGCCCCTAGTTGGAACACACATCCCCTGGGACCTGTTATTCCCTTAGTCTGCCTTAATTTCCTTAATTCCACATGGAATCATACAGTTTTGATTATTGTTTGACTTATTTCCCTCTGAATCTCAAATGCATCTTTGAGAAAATCGTTGCTCTGACTTGCCTGCTTTGAAATGACTCAAAGCAAGGTGATCCAAGACTTTCAATTCCTCTTGCCTCCTCTGTCCCTGGGTGCCTCCTCTGCACAGCTCCTGTCTAAGCATTCTCCACCTCACAGCTTCTTGCCTGATTTGGTTACACATTTCATGAAAAACAGACCAAGAATACAACAGACATAATGAGTTTTCTAACCCCAAACTACCAGGATTGATGTTGGTCCTCCTGTAGTCCATGAAATCACCAATCTTGTACTCAATCAGGGAGTTGTCAGTTTCATTTATATTCCTATGATAAAATATTCGAATCAAAAGCAACAATAAACTATTGTGACCAAAAGCAACTTAGGTGTAAAAGAATTTATTATTGCTCATAATTCCTGGTTATTGCCCCAAGCAGCTGGAACTTGAGACAGCCTATCATATTGTATACACAGTAAAGCATAGAGAGCAATAAATGTATATGTCCTTGCTTGCTTGTACTTAGCTTGATTTCTCCATTATTAGACAGTTCAAGACACCCTACTTAGGGGATAGTGCCCTTCACAGTGGTCTAGGTCTTCCCACTTAATTACCTTTTTTTTTAAAGATTGATTGATTTATTATGTATACAGAAGAGGGCACCAGATCTCATTACAGATGGTTGTGAGCTACCATGTCTGGAGAGATGGTTCAGAGGTTAAGAGCACTGACTGCTTTTCCAGAGGTCCTGAGTTCAATTCCCAGCAACCACATGGTGGCTCACATTAATTATCTTAATTAAGACAATCCCCCACAGATATACCCATATACCATTCCAATTCATACAATCTTTCATTGGAACTCTCTTGCCAGGTGATTATAGATTGTGTCAAGTTGAAAATTAAAGCTAACAACAACACTGGTTATCTCCTAGTAAGTTACCAATGGGATTATTTTTTTCATAGCATATGTGTGTGTCTGAACAGTAATAGAGACCAATAGCTGCTCGATAGTATTTGTTGATGAATTCATAATGATTTAAATGACAGCTTTTACCTGTGGTGTTAGACACTTGGTCCGCAGCTGGTGTTGCTGTGTTGGAGAAGTTATAGAACTTCCAGGAGCTCCTGCTTTTATGGAGCGTGTGCACATCACTGGGGCAGGCTCCAAGGATTCATAGCCTCACCCTACTTCCAGTTTGTTTTCTCTACTTCACATTTGCATTGGAGGATGTAAACTCTCAGTTTCCTGCTCTGACACAGGCCACACCTGCCTGGTGCCATACCTCCCCCTCTGGAACTATAAGCCAAATAAATTCTTCCTTTTAAACCTTGCCTTGATCATGACATTTTATTACAGCCACAGAAAAGTAACTGATACAAAGTTATTTGCCTATGTCCTTCCCAGTGTGATCACAATATCCTTTAATTAAAAAAAAATAAACAAAAAAAGTCCCTTATAGTTTCATATCAATTCATATCTCTTTTTTCACTTACAGCATAATTTATTGGTCCACTTATGGCCATATAATTTCTTTATTCAGTTCCTCTTATCTAGAGAGTTTTGCTATTATGAAGAATAATGTTGCAATGTCTTACATATTGCTGCAGTTTTATATAAATCTTTGTTTTTCCTTTGGGACGATCAAGCTCCCTATAGACTTTAGTGCTCTATGAGAGGTCTGACATACAGAAGTACTGTGTGTGTGTGTGTGTGTGTGTGTGTGTGTGTGTGTGTGTAAAGTCATGTCATATACATATTGTTGCAGACAGTTTTTCTTAAATTACAGACATTCTGGATTCTTTATTTAAAGACATTGGGACCAAATAAAATTAATTTATAAATAGTGGAGTTTCATTAAACCATAAAACATACAAAATTATGCCATTTTTCAGGAAAATAGATGCAACTGAAAATCATTGCATTAAACAAAGTAAGTCAGAATTGGAAGGAAAATACCATGTTTTTCTCTCATTTGTGGACTCAAGTATTTTTTGTATAAATTTAACTTTGGTTTTGGAATTTTCTATATGAGTGTTGTATTTACATTAAGTCTACCCCTTCTCTCCCCCTTTCCCCTCTTCAGTTCCTTTTATATCCTCCCACCCCAAATTCATGATCACTTCTATTTTAATCACTATTGTTACACACACATAAACATAAATAGATCTGGGGGTCCAGTGTAGTGGGTAGCTGTTCTAGGTTTGACCTTGAAGCACTGCCCCAGTGAGGCAGCAAGTAACTGGCACACCTGTCTATGACGTGCCCCTGGGGAGTGGCTGAGACTGGGACCATTCAAGATTAGAGATGCATACTTGCTTGCTCTCTCTTGGCTACCTCGTGATCCTGGATGCTGGATGCTGGATTGTAGACCAAGCCAGAGTTCTCCAGAGAACCGCATTGAACTGCACCTCATCTCTTGTGGATCCTGTAACCAATTCTTTTGCTGTCTGTAAGTCGCACCAAAACAAACCTCTTTGACTATCAGATAAACTACATGAAATTGCCTCCGTACTTGCCTCTTTAGTCCAGTAACTTCAAGTATACTTTTTGGGTATTGACATCAACTTTATATTTAAACAGAGGAAGAATTATGGTGGGGGTATTAGCTGTGGATGACAAGGTCATTCTGGTCCAGGAGTTGCTCAGTGCCTCAGTTCAGGTTCTGCAAAGCTGACAGCGAAGTTGTTAGCCCTGCCATCACTTGAGGTGACTCAATTTGTTATTCATACAATGATCTCCTGCTCCAAGGAGTACCCTCATTTGGATAGCTGTGTACAAAGAGTCTGGGGGCCTCTTCCCTCTCTGGAATCTCAGGTGACTCCAGTTTAGGAGAACTTTAGATGTCTCTGGGAGACTACAAGAGATACTGTAAAAACTGGCAGTCAAATGCCCCAGTTACTCTTATGTGTGTGACTTAAGCCTTGAGGGGTGAATGACAAGTTGGTATCACTGGTTTTCAGGCAGACGCTCTTTCTTTTCTTTTTTCTTTTTTGCCAGAGCTGAGGACTGAACCCAGGGCCTTGCGCTTGCTAGGCAAGTGCTCTACCACTGAGCTAAATCCCCAACCCCTCAGGCAGACACTCTTTGAGTGATTGACGTGCTCCTGCAAAGCGAAAGAGACAGATGGAAGAGTGAAGTGGGATGCCGGTCTTATAGTCTGACAGGTGTTTGAGGGTGTGTGTGCCTGGCTTACAGTCTGTGTGGTAGTTTTGTGGAGTCCGGTGAGAAGGCAGGCTTTTTAGAAAAGCACCTTCTAAGTGTCTTTTACATTATTGTGGTGGAGCTCGTAAGTCTTTCTCATTTTTTTAAAAGTTATTGGCTTTCATCATCCTTGTTCTCATTCCTTGTTGTTCCAGATGAATACTTAAATTTAATTAGGTTCCCTTAATCACATTATAATTAAAATGACTTTTGTTTCAGAAAAGCAATAGTTTCTTACTATAAATATAACAGGAAAATGAAGAAAGTGAAGAAGTCCATTTTCCTCCTCCTGTTCATGCAAGCACCCGTCTGTAATAGTAACATTCCAGAGAAGCTGCTTAGGATCTGAACCTTGATGAACTGCCTCCTGATGCTGAAATCTGAAACTTTTATAGATTTGTGTCTCAACATTTCTGCTTCCCTACAATAGGAAGGATGGATTCCTGTGTGATCATGGTGGTCCTTATACATTGGTTCTGCATAAGATATGTTACTCTGTCAAGATCCTTAACTACAACCCAGAGACCTGCTGTGAACAATTTTGCAGATGTGATTAATACACATAGTATATAGACTTGGAGGTAAAGATTCTTCCTGATAGCTTGAGTGGAACTGGTTCAATTAGTTTAAAGACTTAAAAAAATAGATCTGAGGTTTCCCTGAAGAAGACAGACAAGTTCCATGAATAGACTGCACCTTCTTCTCCTGCCTGGGTTCCCTCCTGCCATCCCAAGAACCCCCTTCATAGATCTCAGGACTGCTTAGCAGCCTCAATAACTGAAAAACCCAATTCCTTGCGATAAAGACTTTTCTCTTTACCCTCACTAATTGTTCTTTTGGTTGAATCCTTATGCACTATTTTAAAATATTCTTTTCAATGATGACTAATTTATGTGATAAGAAATTTAAATATTCATTAAAATTAAATCTTAAATATCAATTAGTACTCAAGAATCACTGGATAGTTCATGGAAACTGGCAAACAAAAGAGTAAGATTTAAAAAGCACAAAAGGTAATCCTCAGAGACTGTAGACAAAAACTCAATTCCCTGAAAAGGTATTTAAAATTAACACTAGTATATCTTAATTATTATCCTCAGTGAGCCAAAAAGAGATGGGACAGTCAAAGAATAATGAAGACCTCTTGGAAATTAAAATCACAGTAGGAAATAAATATACAAAAGTATATTAAAAAGGTAAATTTGAGAGCATTATTTTTGTGATTATAGCAAAAATGAAGAGCAGAGAATAATAGAGAGGAGACAGAGAGCAAAAATCCATCCAGAAGGCAAAACCTGGAAATAGTTTAATACACAAAGACCTGAACAGAGGTGTCTGTGAGAACAGAATCTATGAAAGCTAAAACAGAAGAAATTTCCTGAAGCTGAGGATACATCTTAAGATGAAGGGGGAACAATGAATGTTTAGATAACAAATGAAATATATAAACAGAGTTGTCATGGTGATTGTAACGATGAAGGGAAAGTCTTTCAGAAAGGAAAAAAATATGGATGACCTGAGAAAGTCAAACCTTTGCTACAAGAGGTTGGACCAGAGCGACATCATTTTTCTCTTTATGACCAGCAGTACAATGTGCTCTAGAAAACCTAGAAATTAAGCTTCATGTCTTCTATGAAATTATTTCTACATAGGATTCCATAGTTGATCAATAAGTTATAGAGGCATTCAAACAAAGAAGCAAATACTGAAGATGCCTTCTAAGAAGTTTTAAGAGTTACCTAAGCCTACGCTCTATCTACTAAAACAAAGGAGAAAATAGAAACAGTTCAAAAAATATGTCAGGAACCCACAAATTGGAGAGAGGAAGGATAACAGGTGGGTAGTAAATAAGGGGACTCTCTAAGCAGATTGGGAGGGCTATGCAGGGAGGGAGCAAGGTGTCTCTGACACTGTAGTGCACATGCTATGTAGTAGGCGTGCACAAAGAACAGTGGCTGTACTCCTACAGTTGTTTTTAGTGTGCCAAGCTGTGTGTAAACTTGGGACCCTAGACTTTTGGATGCTTAGAATGTCTCACATTCTAAGTTTAGCCACAAACTTAAGGGGAATCTTGCTGGAACCTCACCCACTTATCTCCCAGCAAATCTACTTTCCTTGGTGTTCATTATTTTCCTCAATCTGGTCTTGCCAAATTTCTTCCTGAAAACCCTCACTTTGGTAACACCAACATTCCTGATTTCTGTTGCCAAAGCATTTCCATTTTTGAGGGAAAATGTGTTTAAACAGATGAAATCAATTTGTCAGCTTAAAGCAGGGGTTTCACAATGAGGGATTATTCAAAATAAAATAGTTTATAGGCAAGTACTTATTATTTGCTAATTTTCACTAATTTGCTTTTCCACTAATACCATAGTTATCTTAGAATGAATATATATATATGGTTTTCGAGATAGGGTTTCTCTGTAACTTTGGAGCATGTCCTGGATGGACTAGCTCTGTAGACCAGGCTGGCCTCAAACTCACAGAGATCCACCTGCCTCTGCCTCCCGAGTGCTGGGATTACAGGTATACGCCACCACCGCCTGGCTTGAACATGTTTATAGCTATATCTACAACAGAGAAAATGTTGTACCATCTTTATTGTGGGATAAGCTCTTTGAAAAATATGTTAATGTGTAGCATTGGACTGTGATACCGAAAAAAAAAAAAAACTTCAGAAAATTATTATTCAGCAAGTCAACAGTTGGTTGTACAGTCAACATTTTTGTTTGTTTTATGATTTTTTACTTTATTGGAAAAATGTTTTGACTCTCATAATATTGGTTATTTATTTATTTAACTTTTTTCTACAAATCACACACACACACACACACACACACACACACATACACACACACACACTTGCACACACACAGAGTTCCAGTCTTGTTTAAGAGAAGGAACATAAAATCATAATGCACGAATCATATTCTGAGGGAAAATAGTTTTTGAAATTAAGCACACATTCTGGTATAATGAACCATGTAATTAATCTAAGAACAAAATGATAAATTCCCTAATCGTACAGATACTCAGCTCATTCTTTGTCGATTTGGTTACTAACTCAAGTGTTTCATTTAATACCCTGAGTTAATGAGGGATCACATTCTAACAAGATGAACATTGCAGGATTTCTTCCTTGAGCCCAAGGTCCTCACAAGCTCACAGACCAAGTACAAGTGGAGATTCCAGTTACTGAAGATACTGAAGTGAATTGAGGTGTGTGTGTGTGTTCATCTGTGTATATATGATTTACTATGTTCATTGTATATTGTGTGTATTGAACATAAATGAGGCAGACACATATTTGCCTGAAGATCTGTTGTATAATGGTTACAAACATTCTGTGGAAAAATGTGCAAATTGGCATTTTCCTTCTGTCATCAGAATAGCAAAATATAGCATATAGCATATATAGTCATAATGTCAAGCAGTTAAGATATGGAATGTGATAATTTTGTTAAAGAAGTATATATATATATATATAACTTGCGTGAGGAAAGAGTCCTGACAGTAGGGGTTCCACACACGGAGTCTATGGGTATGTAGATCCTGTTGTTTTTTGAAGACCCCAGTTCCATTCCCAGCACTCACATTGTGCAGCTCACAACCAACTATAACTCTAGCTCTCGGAGATCTCATAGTTTCTTCTGGCTCTCACTCACATACCTAAATAAAAAATAATAATAATAAATGAAACACAGAAGAAAGTATAGAATCCAGATAGACTACCTCAATTTTTTTTTTATCAGAAAGGGATAAGGATAAAGAAAAGAGGAATGATGAATTGGAAGCTAAATCACCATAGGTTAGAAAGCTTTTACTCAAAATTATCATCCATTTTTTGCACTTGCTTCCTGATTTTAGGAGTTATGGAAAATTCTTTTGCTACCATTCTCCATTTGTAAACATCTGTAGGACTGCTTACAAATGAGATTGGGCTGGAACTGAAGGGATACCAACAGTGTGTCTGAAGCCTGCTATTATTTTGATGATGTTCTGAGGTTCTACAACTTCATTAGTTCAATTGAATAGATATTTTTAAACAACACAGATTAATGGCTAACTGAATACATGATCATCTGCATAAAATACACAAAATTCACATATGTAAAAGTGCCCTAGAAAGAGTAGAATAGTCCCATAGTTAATTTATCTATGTTAATGCCAGCAAAGTGTATCCCCATGTCACACATTGTATTTGATTCTTAATTTCTTTTTAGAATATACTTTATTTAGGTACTGGAGCGATGATGGCTCAGTGGTTTAAAGTACTTGCTTCTTTTGCAGAGGTCTCAAGTCAAGCAAGTTTCCAGCATCCATACTGAGAAGCTAACAACCACCTGCAAGTTTAATTGAAAAGGAAGTGGTGCCCTTTTCTGGCCTCCATTGGCACTGCATAAACATGCTTGTACAGATAGGATAAGTAAGTACACACATACACATTAAACAAAAATTAATAAATCTTAAAAATACCTCATTTTCCCCTTCCCTCTGCCCATGCCATCCCAGGCCCATTCTCATCCCACTGATGGACCCTACCCCAAACCCCAGTAGACTTCTGCCACTCAGGCTTAAGCCACACCACTCATAAGAGGCACAGGCCACAGCAGCTTGACCAGACTCCAACTAATCAGGTGCAGGCCACATTGATCAGAAGAAGAGAACTCCTCTGATGCATCAATGACCAAGATAACCACCAGAAAGCCAACCCCCAACTTGGACAGAGACTTGGAATTAGATAGACCAGAGATGATGACAGCCACCAGAAGTCCAGGCCACAAAGACTAGAAAAACCAAAGAGGGAGCAGAAATCAAGGAACAAAGCATCCATCCAAGAAGACAAACTCAGGAACCAACACCTAAACCTGTAATCATCCCAAACCCAGATGACTAAATGCCAGTATAAGAATACAACCAACATCAGAAAGGGCAATATGGCACCACCCAAGCCCAGAAATCCTATGACAACAAGACCTGACAGTCCAACATAACAGACACACAAGAAAATGACCTTAAAACCAACTTTACAAAGATTATAGAAGTCCTTAAAAAGGAATTGAAAAAACAATCCCTTAAAGAAATTGAGGAAACAACATTGAAAAAAATAGCAGAAAGCAACAAGTCCTTTAAAGGAGGCCAAGAAAAAAGAAACAAACAAGTGAATGAAACAATTCATGATATGAAAATCAAAAGAGAAACAATAAAAGAAACACAAACTGATGGAATTTAGGAAATGGAAAATCTGAGTAAGTGAACAGGAACTATAGATGTAAGCATCACCACCAAAATTTAAAAGTTGGAAGAGAGAATCTTAGACATTGAAGATAAAATAGAGAAAATAAATTCACTGGTCAAAGAAAATGTTCAATATAAAAAGAATAAAAGAAAAAACTCCTAACACAAAACATCCAGGAAATCTAGGACACCGTGGAAAGACCAAACCTAAGAGTAATAGGAATAGAAGAAGGAGAAGATTCTTAGCACAAAAACCCAGAAAATATATTTAACAAACTTTTAGAAGAAAATTTCTATAACTTAAAAAAAAGGACATTCCTATAAAGGTACAAGAAGCTTCAGAACAATAAATAGATTGGATCAGGAAAGAAAGTTCCCACATCACATAACAATCAAAACACTAAACATACAGAAAAAGAAAAAATATTAAAAGCTATAAGGGGGGAAAGCTAAGTATCAGATAAAGGTAGACCTATAAATATTATACCTGATTTCTCAACAGAGACTCTAAATGCCAGAAGGGCCTGGACAAATGACTTACAGACTCTAAGACACCACATACACCATCCCAGACTAATATATCCAGCAAAACTATAAATCACAAGATGTTTCATGACAAAATCAAACTTAAATAATATCTGTCCACAAATCTAGCCTTACAGAAGATACTAGAGTGAAAACTCCAACCCAAGGAAGTGAACTATACCCACAAAAGCACAGGTAATAGATAATATCAAACCAGCAAAATCCAAAGGGAAACACACACAATATACAACACAACACACACACACACACACACACACACACACACACACACACACTACAATCACCATCATCACCATCAACATAAAAACAGGAATTGACAATCATTAATATCTCTCAATATCAGTGAACACAATTCATTGATAAAAAGACACAGGCTAACAGAGTGGATAAGAAAAAAGAATTCATCCTTCTGCAGCAAACAACAAACATACCTTAACATCAAAAATATATATTATTTCAGTGTGAAGGGTTGGAAAAAAATTTTCCAATCAAATGGACCTAAGAAGCAAGCTGGTATGGCTATCCTAATATCTAACAAAGTAGACTTCAAACCAAAATTAATCAAAAGAGATGGAGAAGAAGGACATTTCACACTCATTAAAGAAAATAATCCAACAGAATGATATTTCAGTTCAGCACATCTTATGCCCCAAATTCAAGAGAACCCACATTTGTAAAAGAAACATTACTAAAGCTTAAATCACACACAGAACCCCTACATGAACAGTGGGAGACTTCAACACCCTCTTTCACAAATGGATAGGTTGTCCAGATAGAAACTAAGAAAAGAAACAATGGCACTAACAGACAGTATGACTCAAATGGACCTAATATGTATCTATGGAATATTTCACCCTAACACAGAAGACTATACCTTCTTCTCATTACCTCATGGTACCTTCTCCAAAACCGACTCTCTCTCTCTCTCTCCTCCCTCTCTATGTGTGTGTGTATATATATATGTGTGTGTGTGTGTGTGTGTGTGTGTGTGTGTGTGTGTGTGTGTAAAAGAAAATTAAAATATCCTCCTGTATCCTATCAGAGCACCATGGATTATAGTTGAATTTCAAGAACAGAAGCAACAGAAAGCCTACAAACTCATGGTAACCGAACAGCTCTCTACTAAATTATCACCAAGTCAAGGAAGAAAGAAAGAAAGTAAGTAAAGACTTCCTAGAATTTAATGAAAATGAATGTATAATATACCCAAACTTATGGAAGAAAGATAAGAGGAATGTTCATAAGACTAAGTTCCTGTATAATGAAATTAGAAAATTCTCATATCAGAGACTTAAAAGTGCACCTGAAAAATCTAGAACAAAATGAAGCAGACATACTCAAGAGCAGTAGAGGGCAGGAAATAATCAATCTCAGTACTAAATCAACAAAACAGAAAAAATGAGAATACAAAGAATCAGTAAAACAAATAGTTTATTCTTTGAGAAAATAAACAAGATAGTCAAACCCTTATTAAAACTAACTAAAAGGCAGAGAGATAATATCCAAATTAACAAAATCATAAATGATGAGGACATAACAACAGACACTGAGGAAATCCAAATAATTATGAGATCATACTTCAAAAAAAATGTACCCCATAAAATTGGAAATTTTAAAAGAAATGGACCATTTTCTCAATATATCCCACTTACCAAAGTTAAATCAAGATCAGATAAGAAGTCATTTGAAAAAACAACAACCAGGTTTTAGTGTCAAATTCTGCTTTCAAAGAAGAGCTAATACTAATTCTCCTCAAATTATTCCACAAAATAGAGACAGAAGGAACACTTCCAAATTCACTTTATGAGGTCATAGCTAGCCTAATACCCAAACCACCCAAAGATTCAACAAAGAAAAACAATTACAGACCAAATTCCCTCAAGAAATTAGATGTAAAAATACTCAATAAAATACTCACAAACCAAATTCAAGAACACATCAAAAAGATCATTTACCATGATTAATTAGGCTTCATCCCAGAGATGCAAGGATATTTCAAAATACAAAAATATGTCAATGTAATCCACTATATAAACAAAATGGAAGAAAAAAAGCACACATGATTATCTCATTAGATGCTGAAAAAAAAAAAAAAGAAAAAAAGAACCTTTGACAAAATCCAGCACCATTTCATGATGAAAGTCTTGGAGTTATCAGAGATACAAGGGATATATCTAGACATAATAAAGGCAGTATACAGCAAACCTAAAGCCACCATCAAGTTACATGGAAAAATTAAAGCAATTCCACTAAAATCAGGGACAAGGCAAGGCCATCTACTCTCTCCATGTCTACTCATTATAGTACTTGAAGTTTTATCTAGAGCAATAAGACAACTTAAGGAGATCAAGGGGGTACAAATTAGAAAGAAAGAAGTTAAAGTATCACTATTTGCAGATGATGTGATAGTATACATAAGTGACCCTGTAAATTCTATCAAGGAGGTCCTACAACTGATAAACACCTTCAGTGAAGTGGCTGGATATAAAATTAACTAAGAAACATTAGTATCCTATTGGGGAATATTATTTTAAGGTATGTTATTTTTGTTTATGTCGCATTTATTTAACTCTGTGAAGCTGTGTTACTGTGCCTGTGTAAAACACCTGATGGTCTAATAAAGAACTGGATGACCAATAGTGAGGCAGTAGAGAGAGAAATAGGTGGGGCTGGCAGGCAGAAAGGATAAATAGAAGGAGAAATCTGGAAGGGGAGGAAGATTGAAGAAGCAGTCAGATGAGGAGGATGCAAGGGGCCAGCTACCCAACTATACAGCAAGCCATGAAGTAAGAATAAGATTTACAGAAGTAGGAGAATGGGAAAAGCCCAGAGGCAAAAGGTAAATGGCATAATTTAGGTTAAGAAAAGCTGGAAAGAAACAAAATATGCTAAGGCTAGGCATTCATAATTAAGAATAAGTCTACATGTTTGATTTATTTGGGAGCTGGAGAGTGGACCCCCCAAAAAGACAAAAACAAATAAAACAGTAGCCCTCTTATGTACAAATGATAAATGGGTTGACAAAGAAATCAGGGGAACAACACACTTCACAATATCCACAAATAATATAAAATATCTGGGGATAACTATAACAAAGTAAGGGAAAGACATATACAACAAAAACTTCAAGTCATTGAAGAAAGAAATTGGAGAAGATACCAGAAGATGGAAAGATTCCTCATGCTCAGGAACTGACAGCATTAACATAGCAAAAATGGGCATCCTACTCAAAGAGATCTACAGATTCAATGTAATCCCTATCAAAATTCTATAACAATTCTCTACAGAGCATGAAAGAAAAAAAATACTCAAGTACATATGGAAAAAATTAAAATTCAGGATAGCTAAATCAATTATTTACAATAAACAATTGTAATTCTGGAGGTACCAGCACTCCTGATTCAAAGCTGTAGTACAGATCACTAGTAATAAAAACTGCATGGTATTGGCATAAAAAACAAACAGGCTGATCAATACAATCAAATTGAAGACCCAGAAGTAAATATCTACATCCATGAACACTTGATTTTTCCCTTTTTCTTTCGTTCTTTTTTTAAATTATATTTGTGTTTTAATTTTACATATTGGCCATGGGTTCCCCTGTCCTCCCTCCTCCCACCCCTGTCCCTGCCTTCTCCCCAGCCCCTCCCCTCCATTCCCATCTCCTCCAGGGCCAAGACTCCCCTGGGGATTCAGCTCAACCTGGTAGATTCAGTACAGGCAGGTCCAGTCCCCTCCTTCCAGGCTGAGCAAACTGTCCCTGCATAAGCCCAAGGTTCCAAACAGCCAGCTCATGCACTAAGGACAGGTCCAGGTTCCACTGTCTGGGTGCCTCCCAAACAGTTCAAGCTATTCTTGTTGAGACCAAGATTGGAAAAGCACAGGGACAAATAGCCAAACTAATGGAAACACATGAATTATGAACCAAAAGCTGTGGAGCCCCCAACTGGATCAGGCCCTCTTGGTACGTGAGACAATTGAATAGATTGAACTGTTAGGGAAACACTTGATTTTTGACAAGACAAAATTATATAATGGAAAAAAGAAAGCATCTTCAACAAATGCTGCTGGTCTGAATGAATTTTGGTATGTAGAAGAATGCAAATAGATCCATGTCTATCACCTTACACAAAACTTGAGTCCAAGTGGATCAAAGACCTCAATGTAAATCCAGATACACTGAACCTGATAGAAGAGAATGTGGGGGAATAATCTTGAATGCATTGGCATATGAGATAACTTCCTGAACAGAACATCAACATTGCAGGCACTAACTTTGAAAATTAACAAATGGGACCTCATGAAACTGAAAAGCTTTTGTAAGGCAAAAAACACCATCAAAAGGACAAAATAACAGCCAAAAGAATGTGAAAAGGTCGTGACCAAAGTCACATCTGACAGAGGGCTAATAACCAAAATATACAAAATCTCAAGAAACTAGACATCAAAAAAAATTTTGAAAATGAGATATAGATCTAAACATAGAATCTCAAGCTCAGGAATCCCAAATGCCCTAGAAATAAAGAAATGTTCAACATCCTTAGCCATAAGGAAAATGAAAATCAAATGACTCTGCAACTATTTTATACCTGTCAGAACGACAAATAAAAAACACAAGTGACAGATCATGGTGGAGAGGATGTGGATTGAGGGGAACACTCTTCCATTGCTGGTGGGAGTGCAAACTTACACAGCCACTTTGGAAATCAATATAGCAGTTTCTTAGACAATTGGGAATTGATTTACTTCAAGACCCAGCTATACAACTCCTAAACGTAGACCCAAAGGATGATCCATCTTATGACAAAGACACTTGCTCAACTATGTTTATAGCAGCTTTATTCATAAGAGCCAGAAACTAGAAACAACTTAGATGTCTCTCAGATGCAGAATGGATAAAGAAAATGTGGTACATTTACACAATGGAGTATAACTCAGCTGTTAAAAACAGTGACATCAGGAAATTTGCTGGCAAATGGATGGGTCTTAAAAAGATCATTTTGAGTGAGATAAGCCAGACCCAGAAAGACAAATGTGGTATGTACTCACTCATAAGTGGATATTAGCCATAAAGTAAAGGAGAATGGTGCTACAATCCACAGACAACAAGTAACAAGACAACAACACAATAACTAACATGGATGGCTTAAGTAGAGGGGGAGGCATGTATCTCAGTGTGAAGGGAAATAGAATGGACATTGCCAGTGGAAAGAAAAGGGGCCTGGAAGGCATAATTGAGATGGGAACAAGAGGGATCATGTAGAGGGAGGATGGAGGGAAAGAGTGCTGGGGGAGACTACTGGAATCTGGGGACATCTCTGGGATGAGCACTGGAAACACAAAGGAATTAATGATGGTGAATCTAGCTAAGACTCTTATCAACAGGCGATAAGGATCCTGAATCGGCCATCTTCTGTAACCAGGCAAGACTTCTAGGGGAGGTGCTAGACACCAACCCAGCTACAAAACCTTTGACCTACAATTTGTTCTACCTACAAAATCTGCTGGGGTAAAGAAGGTGCAGAAATTGTGGGAGTGACCAACTAATGGCTGGCACTGCTGGAGACCTATACCCTGAGAGGGAGTTCTTCCTTGGGGACCAGGACACAGAAGTGGGATACTCTAGAGACCTAGGACAGAAAGAAACATGAATGGTAAAAGAAAGTCAATAAAATGATTCCTAATGATATTCTTCTATACTCACAGGGAAAATCAGAATTTTAAGTTCACATGAATGACAACTCTAATATTATCACTGCTTTATTATTATTTTGTTTTTGAAATGAGATCTTGCTATAGTATAGCACAGAATAGTATAACATGCTATAGTACATAGCATTGGACTGAGAATACAACCCAAGATAGACCTAGGATAGAACCAAACAAGAATAGGGGGAAAAAAGTCAGTGAAATAATTCTTAATGATATTCTGCTATACTCAAATATTGATGCCTAGCCCAACTGTCATCAGACAGGCTTCACCCAACAACTAATGGAAACAGATACAGAGACTCACAGCCAAATATTAATTGGAGCTGGGGAAAATCTGTGGAAGAGGAGGAGGAAAGATTGTAGGACCCACTGGTGTCAAGGGCTCCACAAGAAAACCCACAGAACCAGTTAATCTGGACTCATAGGAGCTCACAGAGACTGAACCAACAATCAGGGAGTCTTCATGAACATATGTTACAACTGTTTAAATTGTTCTTCCTGTGATAATCCTAACAGTGAGGACACGGGCTGTCTCTGACTCTGTTGTCTGCTTTTGGAATCCATTCCTCCTACCAGATTGCCTCATCCAGCCTTAATAGAAGAGGAGGTGCCTAGTCTCACTGCAGCTGGATATACCATGGCTGGCTGATATCCATGCAGAGAAGTCAAGGCAGAAGGCAAGAACTGAAAGCTGGAAGCAGTTAGTCAAATGATATCCACAGTCAAGAGCAGAGAGAAATAAAATGTGTTCGTGATTGTTGCTCAGCTTGTTTCCTCTAACTTTACACAGTCTGGAATCCAACCCAGGGAATGGTGTTGCCCACAGTGGGCATTGTCCTCCCACTTTCTTTAAAGCAATCAAGACGATTTTCCGAAGACATGCCCATAGGACTGCCTGAAATGCCATTGAGACTCTTCCTAGGTTACTCTGCATTGTGCCATAATGACAATTAAAACCCTCATAGAGTGGAAACATTCATTCCACTTTAAAGTATATGATGATGTTTTATAATCTGTCTGACGTTTTTATAGTATAGTAATACATAGCTTAATGACGGAGGCACATTCTGAGAGATGTCTCAATAGGTGATTTCATTCTGTATGAACATCCTGGAGAACACAAAACACTAAACTAGATGGCCAATTTGACTACACACCCAGGCTATGTGATAAACCCTTAGCTGCAAGCCTCTTCTACATGTTGTTGTACTAAACATTATAGGCAATTATACTCTAATGATAAGTGCCCTGGGTAGTTTTATTGTCAAGTTGACACACCTGGCAAGAGGGAACCTTATTTGAGGAATTGCCCACATTGTCCTACAGGCATATCTGTGGGGGATTTCTAAATTGCTAATTGATATGGAAGGGCCCAGCCCATTGTGGGCAGTGTCAGTTCTAGGCAGTTGGGTTTGAACTATATAAGGAAGATAACTAAACATGAGCCCAGCATATAGGTTCCTGTCTTAAAAACCCTCAGTGAAAGACTATAAGATGTAAGCTCAAATAAAATCTTTCTTCCACAACTTGTTTTGGTAGTGGTGTTTGTCAGACCATTAGAAAGCATGCTAGGACAAATAGCTGTTAATCTACCTAGATAAGCTACTGAAAAAATATATTGTAAAAGATTAAAAATAGGATGCTGATATAGAGCAGTTACTGAGAATGTAGATTGTGGAGACAAAACTGCCAAGGATTAAAGGAGAAATCTAGGACATTACTGTGCAGTAGCATGAATTAATAACACATACATTGAGAACATCTTCTACATACAAAAATATGTCTTTCTCCATTTATAAATTAATATTGACTTTCCTTAATCCTTGGTATTTTTATAGTTAGAGTTTTTTCAAAGTAACAATTCATCACTATTCAGAGAAGCTTTTTTTTTAAACTGGAAACACAAATATTCAATGTACAGAGAATAAGAGACCCCCTTTCCTCACAGCTCAGGGATCCTTTGGAAAGACGGGATGGAAAGATTCTAAGGGCAAGAGAGAGATTTCTGTGGAGAAACTATTTTCTGGACATGAGAGGGAAGTTACACACATGAACACACAGCAGCTGTAACTGTATACACAATACCTGTAGAAACTCAAGTCACCCCAATCCTCGCAGGGATGAGGAGGTGATCATGAAGTTCCATACATACCTGGGAAGCTACTGGCAATTGATGGCTCCTGGGGGAGGAGAGAGTCATTTTCTTTAGGAGTATGATCACTGGTTGATTATCCATGCTCCAAGAGATGACCCCTATCTGTTCTCATCCAGGCATCACCAAGTAGACTCAGTGAGTGTTAAAGGAAGAGAGAAAAAGAGAACGAGTGCATGGAATTGGGAGGTAAAAGTGGTGAGGGGATAGGGGAAGAATTATTGGGGGCAGAAAAAGGGGTGACTTTGATCAAATACATTATATATGAATGCATGACTTAAAAATAAATAATAAATGAAAAATAAAAATAAATATTTAAAACATAAACATTATGCAACTGTATAGACTATTTTGCCTTCATATCTTTTTTTTTAGTTGGAAAGATGGCTCAGGGGTTAAGAGGATTGGCTGTTCTTTAGTAAGCTTTTTATTCAGTGTGAGTGTCTGTGTGTATGTGTCTGTGTGTGTGTGTATGAGAGAGAGAGAGAGAGAAAGAGAGAGAGATGCACATGTTACCTTGCATGTGTGAAAGTAAGAGAATAACTTAGAATGTCTGTATTCACCTTTCACCTCAGTGATGAGATACTTTTGGTTTGCTCTCTCTGTTTCATGCTGTGGCCCAAGAAATGAGTCTGCTTCCTGCTTCTGTTTCCATCCTTTGCCCTGTTGAAACTGACTCTAAGCCTCTGGAACAATGAGCCTAAATCAACTCTTTCTCCTATAAATTGTCTGTGTCATATGTCTTTCCTACCAGAAAGTCTTCAAGATAGTTCACCACATGGGGCTTCATCTCCTAACATTTTATTATCTTTTTTAATGGGACAGTGTATTGCTGTGGCACCACCAGTTTATAGGGACTTTTCAGACCTGTTCTAAGATAGGATAATTCTACTCCACTTATACAGAATAGGATCAACACTCCTTTCCTTTATGCTTGCCTCAACCAGGTTGCTATTTTTCAGGTAGCACTTTCTCCAAAGGATATTTATTAATTAATTGGATTTGTTTTCCTAACATCTATCTATTCATATTATTTTTAAACTATAGCATCTGGACTCTGCACACATAAAATTGAGTAAGATAATAGGATATTATTGGTGAAATTATTAAGGCCACTCCATGTAGTTAAAAGGGAGGTTTATTTTGTGGGGTAACTTACAAATGAAGGGGTAGGTTGCAGGGTCTGGGAAAGGTACGGCACAGTCCGGTGGTGTTCTCTGGAGAACTCTGCTCAGTCTACCTCCAGCATCCAGGGTCCTGGAACCAAGCGAGCAACCTCCTCCTGATCCTTGGTCTTCTGCTTCCTCCTCCGCCCTGCCTTGTGGGCGTGACCATTACCAAAGCCTCAATGGGGGTTGGAACTTCCAGGCCAATGCTGGGATGGCTATCCACTACAGGATATAGGACTCTAACTAATTTAACAAGTACAGTTCCTAGAGATTTCAGAGATCAGAAGTTTGCATAAATCTTCCCTGCTCTGCTTTTGCAATGAGTACCTTAGAAATATCGTGTACTGATGTCTTCTATGTGAAAATCAAAAGGACATTTTCTTTAGTGAAGTTGCTTCCTCTAATTTCTGAAGATAATGAATGAGACCACATAGTCCTAAGACTGGGGTCATCCATTAGAGCATGCTATCACTAACAGTACTCCTGTTTGTCCACCAGAACTTGATGGTAAGATACTATTGCTGCAGACACCACATACTTTGGACAAGGACATGAAGAAACAAAGCTGGTGCTAACAAGGGGCCTTCTATTCTGCTGGTCAGCTTACATAGCCCCAGGAAGTGGTATTTAAACTGCTAATGGGGATGTCATTTACTGTCTCCTCTGGCTGCAAATCCTGCAAACTGCAACAATAACAAGCATGGCAAGGTATGCCTATGGGGGCAATAATGACACAGATATTATGGGGATAACCAACTACTTTCTAGTTATTTTTAAGTCCTGCTTCACATGAGAAAGCTCATACCTATTACTGTTAACCTGTACAAGAACCCATGGTTTGGGAACTCAGGGGTGAATATACTACTATTATTCTCTGAAATGGACATAAATATTAAACTGCCTTCTAAGTGCATCTCTCTACACCCATAGGTTATTGCAGCTCTCAGGTCTCATCATACAAAAAGTTCTTTAGGCAGTGAATAGGGGTTAACACCTAAACTTACAACTTGTTAGAGTGTAGAGAACAAGTGAGTGGAGTTCTCAGACACAAATGGAACATTTACATTATATCACCTGCCCTTAAAGCTTGGTGGTCAGTGGAGAAGAAGCAACAGAAAGATCCTAAGAGTCTGACTTCAGGAAGGAGCAGAACAAAGCAGCTGCAATCGCCTGCCCAAGATCAAGCTATAACATCATAAGACAGGGCATGGGGGAAGATCTCATGAGCTCCCACCAATAGATAGCTGCTGGGGGATGAGAGGCAGCAAGCATTCTTTTTTTTTTTTTTTTTTTTTTTGAGAGAGAGAGGGTTTCTCCTTGTAGTTTTGGTTCCTGACCTGGATCTTGCTCTGTAGCCCAGGCTGGCCACAAACTCATAGAGATCTGCCTGGCTCTGCCTCCTGAGTGCTGGGACTAAAGGTGTGTGCCAATACCACCTGGCCAGCAAACATTTTTAACTGTTGATTCTTCTCTCTTGAAAATGTCATCCTTGATATTGAAGGTGACTACAATGTAATAATGTCATGAAAGCAGGAAGATGGCTAAGCAGGAATAACACATTTATAAAAGTAAAGAGATGCAGAGTTATCACAATGCCAAATGTCATACAGTTAGCGTTCAAGAAAGAGATTAGAGAGATAATACCATTACTTTACACAAAATAAATTGAATATTTAGTAAAAATACATGGGATCATTTTGCATTGATTTTAATGATTGTTCAGGAATATCATAACAAAATTTTTCTCTTCTATCTTCAAGTGAAGGTTAATTTTGATTTTATACTCTTACAGGTCTAAATATAATATAGGCTTTTAAAGAAGCATGGCGCAGATCAAAGTAGAGGGTTTGTCTCTTGATTATATGAGGGTAGGATAAATCTCTGCAGATTTCCAAGAGGTAAACATGTCAGTTTGATTCTCTCACTAACAAATTGTCTAAGTAAAACATAAGGAAAAATATCATTGCTTCACGTGAATAGCAACCAACTATTTTCATTAATTATGACATTGGAGGATACTTTAAAATTTCTGAGAATTTACAACAGTTCTGTTGGGATGGAGGTGAGGCTCAATGGCAGATTGTTTGCTTAGCATTTATGAGGGGCTAGTTTGAATGCTCAGAATCACATATTCACACAAAAATACACACATACATAAACACACACAAACATGTAACCTTATACAAACACATAAATGCATATAAACAGACATATAAACACATAGACACACATACAAATACATATAAACACAAGCAAACACAGCCACTTACAAACACTGGCAATGACGTCCAACTTCTTTTTGTCTGTATTTTATTTTATTTTGTTTTATTACTGGAGTTTATTTTTGTAGCAGATATCCTGGTCGTATGGCTTTTACAATATTTCTGCTTTTTCATCAGCAATGCGTCCTGACCCATGGGAGTAGAAGTTGCATCATGAATGTATTAATTGGGGATATGTACTCCCAGTCAGTTAATCCCTGAATTTTGACCACTTGTGGTTTTCTTTAATGATCTCTGTCTACTGCAAGAAGAAGCTAAACTTGCCTGTGGGTATAAAGATAAATATTAGAATGAAGGTAGATACAATGGTGTGAAATGTGGCAATAATGGGTTCTCCTCCAGATTCCATGATCTCACCAGCCATGGGTAGTTGGGTAAACGTACAGTACCAATAATGAATTCCCTCCGATTGAGCTGTTCCTTACCTCCAGGATATAGATGGCATTGTTGCACCTTTGTAACAGTGACATGCTGGTCATCCACATGCTTGGCAAGCATTGCAGCTAGATAGGAACGTTTCTTTCTGGGGAGCTTACATAGTTCCTTCTGATACTATGAGAGTGATGGGGAATTACTGGCCAGCTAGCCTAGGCTACTTGGCAAGCTATGAGTCAACAAGTACCTCTGTCTCGTAAAACAAGGTGAGCATGCACCTGAAAAATAGTGTTCAAGGTTGACTTCTAGTCTCGAGACACATGTTTATATACAAATATGCACACCTGGGAAGGATATATACATCCTCCTTCCAAATATTTCTGACATAGACATTTACTCTCAAAGCCATCTCTCTTTTTGCCCCATTTTCTGAGAGCTATGCCTCGGGAAGGAGGCTTCTAATATAGACCCAGACAGATTCCTTTAAGTCCTGTATCCAAAGTGTCATCTACAGTAAGGCCTTGTCTCCTGTTTCTAGAGTGCAATCAAGGTTAACAGCAACAGTATAATCTGCATTGTTTGGGGGAAAGGTCCCACAAACTCTCCTCAATAACAACTCAAAAAGATGTTTTCCATGCCTGGCACTGTGATTTTTGTTAGGTAATCTATAGTTTAAAGGGAGCGTTGTCACCACAAGAGACTTAACTTTAATTAAACTGTTATACCTCCATATCCATATATAATATATAAGTATAATATATCAATACAGTTTTCAGTAAAGATTAAATACTGTAACTCCCTATGGCTTCATCAAGTATCAGTATCATTATTATCTAATCCCCTATCCTGTCCCTCTTCTCCTGTGTTACTGTCTCTTCTCCCTCCCCAGTTAAGTCTCTTCTACCAGCTTTTCCCATTTCCTCTTTCACAGCCACTATAATCTACTCTTCCCCACTTTATATATCCTGTATCTCCTGCTCTGTGATCCTTTTTTTTACTTTCCTGGTATCTGAGTTTACCCTGTATTATTTATTCACTTCCAAAAGTCTAGAGCTAGCTGTCATAGTTACACTCAAAATGGCACAGACTGCCTCTCTGAAAACAGGTTGTTACCATTAGAAAAGAGTCAAGCTGATCAAGACAGAGATAACCCTACAGTGGTTATCACCACTCACCCCAGCATTTGAGAGGCAAAGGCAGCAGGATTAATGCAAGGGTTGCACCAGTCAACTATGCACAGTCAAGTTCATTGCAAGTCATCCCTCATTTACACTTGTCTCAAAGACAAAACCATGTCCCAGAGACACTTTGTTATTGCTGTTGTTTTGTTTTTAAAAAGGAAAGAAAACCTAAATTTGGATTTTCTCTAATTTCCATGAACCAATACGTTCCCCAAACACCTATCTCTGAAGTTAGGGTTCGAGTTGGGAAGGGAATTTGGGTTTTCTAGAATTACAGCCCAAGTAAGAATCCGATAGTTTAAAATAATAATAACAGCAATCGTATTTACTATCACTTGCCCATGGAATTAGGCACTGGAGAACACCCTACATTGAGGCTGTCAGAGCAGTGTGGGTCACTGTGATGAGGTCACTGGAGTCACATGAGACAACAAAGGGTGGATGACCTTCTTGAAGGACTCCAGGAGAAGAGAAAACTGATATCAAATCATAATTTTGTGTCTCAATCAGGTTGTTCTCTACCACTGGATTTGCTGCTATACAGAGATGGTGCAAAATAGATGATTCATTTGTTCCTATTAGAATGTAGACAGGTTTGAGATTTGGGGTTTAAGGTAGACGATGAGGCCAGCTGCTATTTGAGTAAGAGACCTACTAAAACAGTTATTCAAATCACAGCTGAACAGACAAATAGCAGAATGGTAGGGGCCCTGCAGAAAAATGAGGTCCATTGGCAGAGTGAAGGTTCCTTCTTATACATTTTAGCTACCCAGCATTACAACTCTCAAGGAGCTGAGACCCCAAAATACTTTGTACAATGCCTGGCTATCATAAATTGATAATATTTCCTATTGTTGCACAGCCAGATAGGAGTTTATCTTGTTGTTAAAAATAAAGCTATTTCATATTTCAAACTTAAATCTTTGTATAAGTTAAGATGCTACAACAACATTTGCCCTGCCCATGGCATGTAATCATCATCCAATCAGAAAATACAGGAGAGTTATCTCAAATCTAAAATGAAACCGAGACAGATTAAGATGACTCCAGCAGCTCTAAGCTGCCAAACATTCTGAAAGAGTGACAACAGAACATCTTCCTCAAACTCCTCACACCATTGCTCACATTTGATTGAATCAGTCTCTCTAGGTTAAATGGCAGGCATCCACAAGGGAAAACATCTTCACAGGCAAATCTTGAGCTGACTAGAACCTAGGGACTGGTGCTTTTGTGCAGATTCTGAAACTTGACCTTGTATTGCACTTTCCTGAGGAGCTTTACAAACTACAGAGATCCAGGATCTGGTCCAGTGCAATTCAGTCAAAACCTTGGCAGCAGGTTTGAGAGACTCCATATTTGCAGAGGTTCATTGGGCTGTTTTAATGTACAACTCAAACTGAGAAATGTTGTGTTAAGGAAAAGAGAATGCAAGTGTGTTTATTGAGGTCACCATATGCAGCAAACACGGGATTGGGTACTTTGTATATATTACCTTAACTTTAACTTTAACCACATAAAATTACTGGCTATATCCATATGCTGTAATTAGGAGCTAAGACAACCAAAAATCAAAGGGTATGTTCAAGGAAATACAGCTAGCACATGATAAAGTAATTGTTTCTATCTTTGCATCCAATATTCTATTTATTATTTATTTATGTTTAAGATTTATTTACATCTTATTATGGGAAGTGTTTCCATCTCTGTGTGTATGTTCATAAAAATCCAGTGCACACAGAGGTGAGAAGAGGGCATGGGATCCCTTGAAGATGGTGTGACATGTGGTATGAGCAGCCTCTTGTCTGTTCTTGGTATGGAACCTGGATCCCCCAAGGGTACCCAGTGTTCTTAACCATACCCACCCCTTTTCTATTTATTTATTTGCAGCATTACTTCCCTGATTAGCTTTAATGATTATCAGCAAAAGTCTGCAAACAAAACTTAGTTTAAAAACTGCTTCTTGGCTATTGAAATGTATTATTTACTTCATGATTATTTTCAATTTATAATGTCACACCACATGTATACTGCATAGGGGTTTCAAAATAATCTGTAATCACAAATTCTCAGGCAAGCCTATTCTGCTAACTGTGGCTGTCTATGTTTTCCTCAGAGAAGACAAAGTATTGAAACAATCATTAAAAGCCTTCAAAACTTGAACCCTTCAGGAATATGGTGAACAATTCTAACAACTTTCAAATGAGCAGACTCTCATCAGGTGTTTGACAGTGCACATAAAACAGTTTCTTTTGGGGAGCCAAATTAAGGAACTCAGAAAGTGAATGATAAACCATTGAATTACCTTAGGGAAAAGAAAGTAAAGTTTTTAACTTCATGGTCCCCTAATGGGAAATCTGTATTTGGTGATATTTGAAAAGATAACTTCACTTGAATTGTCTTAAAAAGGTGAAAGAACTCTTTATAAAGGCTTAACAATAGATCCCTCATTTCTTAAAAAGAAACAACAAGAAAAAAAGAAACCCAGTGGGAATAGGAGTTAGGTAGAAAAGGAAGTGAGTTTTGAAACCCAGAGTAAGAGTTCACACTGTGAGGAGTTATAGAAAGTTTCATATATATTTTGCCTTTTTTTCTAAACCAGCGGGTTCAAACTTCACATTAACACAGCTGTAACATTAACTGCGTGCCTATTAATACTGTCTACTGACCTCAAAGACTGTGGCTGTCAGCTTGAGCAGATACCCACAATGCAGGAAATTGAAACCACTGAATCCACACATTAAATTTCTGGGAAGACAGTTTCCTAAGCAAAGTGGAAGAGGTCAGAGACATCCTGGCTCTCTCCATTGGTTGATAAGTACTTTCAGGTGTAGGCCAGGAGATATTTTTGACTCATGGTCAAACCAATTTAATGAAAAATATAATTTTCAAAAGGCAAAAAAAGATTGACAAGAGAAGCTTCTAAGCTATTGGCCTATATTTAAAATACAGTTGAATACAGTACAGAAGAATAGATCTTATTTACTGAATGCAATGAAATGTAGCTAGGCATATGATTTTAGTGGTTAGTAGCATTTCAGTGCTTAGAATAATGGCTGTCACTCATCAGTTTACTTGTGTATTACTGGAATATCTGTTGGATAGAATGACATTAAGAATGAATGTTTGTGTACATATAATTATGTTGTCATGTGTAGCTGCCATAATCATTTTGAGTTGTATTTTCATTTTGACTTATTAAAATGTATTTGCTAGAAAGTTTCATGCTAGCAGAGTGTGTTCGTTGCTTGTCTCCTTGCTCTTACCAAATACTTGAGAAGAAGCAATGTAAGGAAGGGAAGATTTCTTGTGGCTGGCCTTGTTCTGTTGCCATGACTACTGATTACTACCCTGCCTCCCCCCAGCATTTGGACTCTCCCTCTGGAACCATAAGCCGAAATAAATTCTTCCTTCTATAAGTTGATTTTTGCCGTGGTATATTATAACAGCAACAGAAAAAAATTAATTCAACTATCATGAGCATGTTGTGCCAGGAATATACGCTGGTAAGTTTGTGTTTTTCTGTAATACCAAAGTTATTGAATGAAAATGAACTCACAATTTTCAGTAATGTGAACGACAGCAGTTTATCATGTAATCAGGACTACCTCAGTAATCTGTGCAAGGTGGAATCAGGTTCTTTCATTTTAACCTCAATTACTAGTATTAGCTCTCATAACACATCTCAAACAGTAAATATATCTATATGGCTTACAGAATGAATGCAAATTTAATACATTGCAGCAGACTTCAAAAGGTTCCACAAGTTTGACTGACAGTGAGTCTGTGTTGATAAAATAATGAGCCAGACCAGTGCTGGGAGGGGAGCTACTACTGGGTCGGAGTGAGAGTGTGGCTGCTGAGCTTAGCTACAAGGTGATAGGCAGAATCAAGTACAGGTCCAGATGAGTGAACAAATGGATGGACAGGCATTTGAGCAGCTCTTGTCAAAAACAAGGCACCCAGCTGAGCTGAACCTCCAGGGGCAGTCAGTGTGTTTCTTGGTTCATGACACACACAGCAGGTATCAGATGATAGGTTCGAATGGCACCCTGATATTGCAATGTTAGGTGTCCATCAATTTATGGGGTCTAGTTGAAGAAGTTATACCCTTTCCTTGGTCTGGCATGCTGAATACGTGCTTGGACCTTAGTCCCCTGATACGATTTTCAAACATTTTAATTCTACCCAATAGACATATAGGATGTTCTCTTTCTGTTTCTGGGAATAAGTCATTTATCAATCTGTGTTGGATGGGTGGTGCCTGATAATGATGCCATTTTGAGACCATCCACGGCAGTGGTTCTCAAGCTTCCTAAAGCTGCAACCCTTTAATATCATTCCTTATGTTGTGGTGACTCCCAACCATAAAATTATTTTCGCTGCTACTTTGTAACTGTAATTTTGCTACCATTATGAATCATAATGTAAATATCTGTGTTTTCCGGTGATCTTAGGCAACCTCCATGAAAGGATTGTTCAACTCCCCAAAGGGGTTATGACCCACAGGTTGAGAACTTTGATCCATGTGCTACAGTCATTCTTCTAGCTCAAAATAGACTCAAAGATAATTGTAAAGTAGAGCTTCCTAGGGTAAACACAGCCTGAAAAACGAATGTTATATATAATATGATCTATCTTAGCATAGGAAATGTCCTGATCTCAATATATAAACAAAAATATTTGTAAGTATTCAAATACCAGTTATTTACAAACATCTCAGCATATAGTAATGCATTTACAATGATCTTTAAATTATTTTACAGTGTGTTTTAAAGTAGTATAAATCACTGCACGTGATATAAGTATATGTATGCATATATGTAATAAACTACATATATGCAAAATTCACAACATAATCTTATGATGTTTTTATTTTCTTCTAGAGATCCATTTCCATTAACGTAAATATTAAAATAATTTGCATTTATATAAGCTAAATGTAATAAAAAAAACATTTAGGCTTTATTAACCTGTCTCTATGGTAATTAAGGAACAAAGGCGACTCTGGTAGCATCAATATCCATAGATTTCCTCAGTTTCAAAGATTGTAGCTATGGTAAAACATAAGATAAGCAACTAATTTAAATTAAAGTAATTAGTGTAGACTAGCTCATTGATTAACCTTCTTTTAAAAGTTAAAACTCCTCTTAAGGTATTTTCATGAAGAACACATATCAAGTTTAAAAAAAATCATGAATGGAGAAAGATATTTTGTAAAGTCATCATTGAAATAGCATTAATGTCATTGAATTTAAATTGAAAGTGGCTTGTATCATTAGAATTCCATTTATATTTCACATGTTCTCTAATCTCTGGACTCTTACCTACAGAAATTATTAATTTGCTTTTCTTATTACACCATTCATATTTTGGAAGCATAGACTGATCTGCACTGCACAAACTTAGCCAAGCAGGCCACTAAACCCTGCAGAGCCAATGAACAAGGTGCTAATCAGAAATAATGACTCAGTTGCCCATCTAGCCTGGGGAGGTGAGTCATTAGAGACATCAGGAGTCAGAATACACAATCCAGATGAAATTAGCTTGTGCCATGAGGGACCAGGGCTTGAAAGGAAATAGAATGCACAGGGAATAGGTAGAGGAATGCTGGATTCATAAGCCAGTATTTCTTTGCTACTATCTTTTCCCTGATGCACAGTGTCCCAATGCTTTGAAGATACAAATGACTCATTTTTCTCTTTGTGTGGTAGCTTAGAAACTTTTCATGTAGTTTCTTTGGATGTAGTGTGGAGGTTTGAATGAGAAATGTCCTCCATAGTCTTGTATATTTGAGCAGTTGGTCCTCGGTTGGCAATACTGTTTGGGGAGGTTTAGGAGGTGTGGCCTTGCTTGATGAAGTAAGTCTCTGGGGGTAAAGTAGAGTAAAAAGCCCAGCTTACTTCTAGTTTTCTCTCTTTGCCTCATGCTTACAGATAAATATGTGAGCTCTGAGCTGCCTGCCCCTGATGCCATGACTGACACATTCTTTCATGCAGTCCCCACAATTATGGACTCTAATCCTGTAGAATAACATGTCAATATATGTTACTGAAGGAAGGTCAGCAAACTGAAGTTGTTATGAAATGACTGGCTGGGAGAAACTAGGCTATCAAATTGAGACTTCCGGGCACAACCAATAAAGGGGAAGAGGAAGTCAGGAGTCTGGAGAACTCCTATAAAAAGTCCAACCCAGAGCTGCAAAGCAGATTCCCAGCTGCAGGACTCCTCCCATCCCCTTGATGGGAACTGTTTGCTTGTTCTAATAGTTTATTGTTTTGTTCACTGTTCTTTTCTCTGTGGCTGGTGATTTCTGTTCCCTCATCATTCATAATTTACTTTCACTCTGTCAGCTTACCTTCAGGATCTATAATTGCTCTTTATGCAAAAAGATCCTCAGCATCTCCACTTTTGTTTGTTGCTGGCAGTGGGCTGCATTAGCATCCCTGCTTGAGAAGCTGAAGCTATTCAATCTGTGGAAGCATATACATTGTGTGTGTGTGTGTGTGTGTGTGTGTGTGTGTGTGTGTGTGTGTGTGCATGCACGTGCGTGCGTCAAGCACAATGGTAGGCTGTCACTTTCTCTGTGTTTTTAAAATCAATGTTAACTAGGGAAGATTTCTGTTTTTGTGAAAACCTATTGCTCATTGTGTATGTGTGTGGTGCTAGGAATTGAATCTGGGGCTTCACACATTTTATAAGTCCCACTAATTGTATTCCAGCCTCATTGCTGGTTCCTTAGATGAAGAGTCATTTGAAAGCCTCCAGGACTTTCACAACTACTGCCAACTTTACTTTTTATCCATTCAGCATCTCATTAGCTCCTGTTCACCATTTCAACCTGTTGAGCTACTTTTGGATTTTAATAAAATACACCTGACAATTTATAAATGTAGCCTTACCTCTGCACTAAAAAATACATAGTTTCCCATATCTGTATTTTTGTAGTTCTCTGCTTCTTGTGTTTATTCATGAATTCTCCATCATCCCTATGAGAGCAAGAAGACTTTTATGAGAAACCTCATCATTAATGTACCCAGCAGATAAGCAGAAATGGAAGGCCATGACAGAAAGTTTCTCTTCATTATCTCATTTCATTTCTTTCTTTTGTTGTAATTTTTTTGGCAGCATGATAAGGAATAGGTTATTACAGAGAAACTGAGGCTCAGGGAGATTTAGCAACTGCTGAAGTACTAAAATTTAAATACAAATGTTTCTTCTCTCCCATACCTTTGGCATTTTTATTTATAGCACTGCACCACAAGATAGCAGTCCTGACTGTGGACAACAGCCCAGTCAATGAATCATGAACCAGCAAAGGCAACAGACTTAGGGTCTCTCCAGAAGTTGGCTGTGCATTTTCTGTTGAAAACTACTAAGAAGGTTGAGAACAAAAGTTATTTTCAGTCATGGCAACAAAGCCAAATGCATCTTATATAAACAACCTAGAAGGACTTGCTCTAGGGATAATATGTTTGAGAAGGAAGTATCCACTTAATTATAAAAGAATAGGAAGAGGTTGGGCTAAAAAGGAACCGAAAACATCTAGTATCCAGATGCTGAGAAGATGGGGGAAGACTTGTGAACTGGGTCCCATCTTCTCACCTGTGTCTGTAAGATGTGAAACCACCAGCTGTTATAGGATGTAAAGATAGGTTAGTAAGGGAAAGCACTTGGTGTGTAAGCATGAGGACCAGAGTGAGAATCTCCAGCATCCACATAAGACGTCAGAAAGTGGCCATGTGCCTGCTGAAGTCCCAGTGCTGTGGAAGATGGAGAGAAATAGGAGGGTTGCTAGGATTGCTGACCTAGGTCTCGGTTCAGTGAGAGATCCTGTCTTAAATAGAGGTCAGGACACAGGAAGTCTTCTTACAGTGTCTGTAAACATACATATGCACACGCAACATATATCACCCCTTGTACACACACAAATAACACACACACACACACACACATGCACACACATAAACACATACACTAAGTGTTAAAACATTTTAGCTCTCTTGTCGAAACTGGCTTCATCTTTGATTACTAGATATTGATTAATTATATACACATTCTAGATATAAACACAGGCACAAACCTTACTGTCTTCTTCTCCTCTTATATTCCCTTTGTTTAAATCCTTTACATTTTGGCTGAACTCCAGCAAGCATTACCTCCCTGTCTTCAAGGGCAGTCATCTTGAATCTTTTTGCATCCAGGTTCACCCTCCCTGATCCAAGTGACCAAATGCCAGGACAATTTGGAGAAATAAACCCACATCTCATTGGAATATATTTTGAGATGAGGTTGGATGCAGCTGCCTTATGTGTACTGATATATAACAGTGAACACACCCCAGTCACCCCCATTAAAAGGTTAAAAGTACAGTGTTTACTTGAAGTACTCCACCATTTAATTGGTAAATCTAATAATATATGAGCAATACAGGTTGATATAGACTAATAAGGGATAGAAGTACACCTGTTCCTGTTCATGGGAGAACTGCCCACTGCTTAAATCTAAATTCTTTACTTATCCCATATTTAGTGTACAGCAGAGTCCAGCTTCCTTAGAGGTTTTTATATTTATTTTCATGATAACCTGTAGCTTGCCAAAAATTTTTGAAGCCTAGTTCCACTTAATAAAACATAGTTGCTTTTTCTATTTTTTGTATCAGTACTGACTCAAATCAAAGCCATCAATTTCACTAAAAGCCACATCCAGCTATTTTGTTTGGTTCTTTTAACTTCTCCATTTTGGTTACTGGAGGTGAAGTCTCAGGTCAGCTTCAAAATGGTAGCATTTGACATTTGTGCTTTGCTTGACTCCTTTCCCCAGGTGAGTAATCCAAGTGTATTTCAATTTATTGTATGTGACATTAACAAGATGAGATCTTTATTGTTTGCCACCCCTCCTCCAAATAGGGAAGTGCTTCTGTTTTTAAAGGTTCTATGGCATTTTTTATTCCTAATTTCTCCCTCAGATCTTCTTTAATACAGTTTCATGTTGACACTGTCTTTTCCTCCCTACCTGATATTTTGAAATTAAATCTTCTCTAAAGTTAGAAAAAAAAGTGGGGTATAAGAGTCTTTAAGAAGACTGGATGGGGAGATGTCTCATTAGGTGAAGGGCTTGCTGTGCAAGCCTGAGGCCTTCAGTCTTGATTCTGCATACCTATGAATGTCTGGACATGGCAGGATGCATCTGCAGCCCCAGCATTGCAGGCATAGGCAGGTAGATCCCCAGGGCTTTGCCCAGATAGCAAGCTCTAGACTCAGTGGAAGAGCCTGCCTTTAAAAGTGAGATGATGAGTGATGGAAGAAGGGACCCAGAGTCAGTCTCCATCTCCCACAGTTGCATGTATGTGTATGGGGTACGAATGTGTTGTATACATGCATACATGTGGACAGAAGTGTGTGTGTGTGTGTGTGTGTGTGTGTGTGTGTTTGTGTGTGTGTGTGTGTAGGGTAGGATGCTGCATGTTCTTTACCAGTCTCTTCCTTGTTCCTTTGAGGCATGATCTCTCACTTAACTAATATCTTAGCTGTTTCTTGTCCAGTTAGACTGGTAACCAGCAAGCTCCTGCCATCCTTTTTTCTATCTGTCCTCAGTGCTGGCATTATAGGCATGGGTGGGTCACATAAGTGTAGGGATCCAAAATAGGGCCTTCATGCTTGAATAGCAAATGCTGTTAAACAGTGAGCCATTGCTTCAACCTCTGATTCTCTATGCTGTATGTTGGTTGTTAAAAGTAAAAATAGACACCTATTTCAGCATAGTTTCTTACTCAAGATAGACATTCAGTCTCACTCATTAACAGAGTGAGCAATCTGAATCTTGTGGAGTTTTCTACTAGTGGTATTTTGGTTGTTTATTTCTTTTTGGTTTTTGACTGTTTTCTTGGAAACTATGTTACTTTCCTATTGTCTCCAGCTTTGTCAATACCAGAATGGGTGATTTCAGATAGCAATACTTACTTACTGTTCCGAAATATACTCACTGGCAAGAGCTACACAATGCACTTCAAGTTTATAAATACAAACTTGCTGAAATCTCCACCCCATTTTTGTTTTGCATTTTTATTGTGATTATTTTGCCTTGGGGTAAGCTTTGGGCTTATGCTCCATGAGCATTCAATGAATAATTTCGTCTCTTTTCTAGAGAATATTGATAACTATTTTGCCTCAAACATCAGAGCTCAGTATGCTACACTTTCTTTTCAAAAATGTTTAATTTTTAACTCTCTCTCTCTCTCTCTCTCTCTCTCTCTCTCTCTCTCTCTCTCTCTGTGTGTGTGTGTGTGTGTGTGTGTGTGTGTGTGTGTGTGTACAAGAGTTCAGGTGCTCTGGAGGCCTAAAGTGGGTGTCTGACTGTCAGATTCCCTGGATCTTCCATTGCTGGTAGTTGTGAGCCACATGATCTGGGTACTAGAAACTAAGCTCAGGTCCTCTGTGAGAGTAGTAAATGTTCTTATCCCCTGAGCCGTCTCACCAATTTTAGTAGAGTGTCTTTTTGTCTGTGTTTTCGAGACAGGGTTTCTCTGTGTAGTATTGGTGCCTGTCCTGGACATCGCTCTGTAGACCAGGCTGGCCTCAAATACGCAGAGATCTGCCTAGTTCTGCCTCCTGAGAGTTGGGATTAAAGGCATGCACCACTGCTTCCCGGCTAGAGTGTCTTTTAATAGAAAGGTAGAGACACATTATTGGGTAACTGGATACATCTACAGAAGTTAAACAAATGTGGTAATACAGTAAATCTTCATAGATGGTTAGCTAAGTGGAAGAATATTAAGACAGTTAACAATATGGTGGTCAGCCTGTACCCTTTCCAGTCACTCATGGTGATTACATCCTCCAGATTATACCTTTAATATATCATCAAGAAGATAATGCAGAGGTTCATAACTTCTTATTCTGCCCTGTGATATTCCATGCTTCCCATTAGGGTTGATCTTGACCATATCCAGGAATGGATACTCAGAAGAATTACTTTACATCCCCCTTTGTAAAATTCCTCTAGAATCAAATAATTTTTATCTAAATATTTTCTTCTACATTAATTAAATAAGTTATTTATTTATTGTGTGTGCATATGTGTGTGCAAAGCAATTAGTTCTCTCTAATGTGTGGGATCCAGGAATCAAATCCAAGTTACTATTCCTGGCAGCAAGCCATCTTGTCCACTGAGCCATAGCATCTTCCCAGACCTCTCAACTAACTTCCCTATCTGTTCCTCCTTTCCCTTTAGGATACTGTGTAACTGGGTATTAGATGGGAAGAGTGGTTTCTTACTCTAGTTTTTCAAACTCTTCCTACATTTTTAACTCTTGATTTATGATTAACTACCTTAAGAATTGTCACATTTTCTTAGTGCCCTCTTTTTCACTTCAGAACTGATCCTTTGCATAACTTTACCTATGCCCACACATTATCTGGGTAAATCTGGACCCATCAGTCTTCTTGTGTCTTCTGTCGGCATCATCTGTCTTGGTCAGTTTCACTTGGTTTCAAATTGCTGGCTTTATATTCATGTTCATCTGCCTGGTTGGAGTGTCAAGAAAGGTTTGGATGCAGGGTTACTTCACTTGTGGAAGCTTCAGGTTATTTTCACTTTGAGTTGTTTTGTGAAAATGAGTCTCACTCAGAAGTAGTAAAGCTGTCCAAGGATACTAGCAAACGATTCAAGTGGCAAGCTATTTGATGGACTATGTTAAATTGTCCTTGCTTTAAATATAACTATGGATGCCACTGAAATTGTCAATTTACTTGTCCATTGTGCTTTTGCAGGAGAAAAAAAAAGCAACTTGATGTTCTCTTTTGCTATTATTAAATTCTGTTCATTTGCTTGGGCTTATAGTCCTCATATACTTTGCTCAACATATAATATTAATTGACTAACTGTTGCCATGTGCAAAGCACTGAGAACAATTCTATTCTTTATTATATTCTGGTTCATGAGAGTTGTGTATGGCAAAGACCTAGTGCTATGTGCATTCCTGGATGAGCATACTTAGTATTGGTGCTCAGAGATGGCTGGTGAAAGGCATTTGGTGAAATTATATAACATGGAGAGGTAGCCTTCTTGGCCTATTTTCTATCCTGAAGGCATCAATTAAATCTTATGTGGAGGAACAGCACCAGACCTGCATTAAATATTTGTATTCATTCAAGTTATTAAAAAACATGCAGATCTAAAAATGTGAGTATTAGATTTTTCAAAAGATTTTATGCGGAATTCTTCTTCAGACTTTCTGACTTACATCCCTCCTTCATGTACAAATGTTGAGTTGGTTGTATTGAGAATAAAAAGTCTATTTTCTATATGTCTTAAAGAAATGAGCCTGCTGAGGGGGAAAATAACAGCTATATGGTGGAGTGTTAAGCAGAATTTCTTCCACCTTGTTAAGAGCAGGAGAAAGTTCCTGTGGCTCTCACATCATTAAGGGGAAAGCTCACCTTGTTGGCTGTGTGTTATCTTATGTGTTATCTTTTGACTTTCCCTGCAGATCTTTTTTCTTTTTTTTAACTTTATCCATGTGACATTTGCTATTGAATCTGAAAAAGAATGAGAAAAGATGAGATTGTTGCTCCTTGGATCCATCTGCCTGCATGCAGCTCTGTGAGGCAGTTCTGCACTGGCTCTTCCAGAACACAGCGAGGACTAGCTTAACTTCTAAGAACCAATGTCATCTTGGAGGATTAGACCTCCATATTCTACCAAAAAGTGCTTGTCAGATGTGAATTAAACTGTCACCCAACAATAATGATTACTGGGAGTTCACAGAGAAAAAATTTTTAAATCTGTGTGCTCTCCCCTAAATGATTAAAACCCAGCAATATTTGCCTTTAAAGTTGCTACTTCTTAAAAATACCAACCTTTCTATTATAAGAGACATTGTATGAATAGTGTACTACCTAAAGATTCTCTCTATAATAACTAAAACCTGAATATTGTGTGGATATTAAGAAATATTTAGAATATAATAGACATATATAATTTCCTAGAAAAGAAATTAAAAGATGAGCCAGGCATGGTGGTGCACACCTTTAATACCGGCACCTGGGAAGCAGAGTCAGGTGGATCTCTGTGAGTTTCAGGACAGGCTGATCTACATAGCGAATTCCAGGACAGCCAGAGCTACACAGTCAGACCCTGTCTCAAACAAACAAGACACAAGTAAAATTCCACAGTTTTACTAACATTTTTATCAATAGAACACATATTTGTTAATTTTTATACTTTTCATTCATGTACTTACACTTCTTGTTTGCTTATTGGTTTTCATTCTTTTGAGACAGGTCCTTACTATATAGTTGGGGCTATCTTGAAACTCATTAAGTAAATCAGTGGGATTAAAATATCAGCTCCAGCCTCAGCCTCCTAAGTACTGTAAATGTGGGTCTATACCAAGGTTCCCAGCCTACACAGTCATGCTACTCTAGTACATTGTTATTTCTGTTTCTATCAAATTACTTCTAACTAAATTACATAGAGTCTAAGAATAGTCTAAGGACAGGTCCAGATCCCACTGCCTGCGTGCCTCCCAAACAGTTCAAACTATTCAGTTGTCTCACTTATCCAGAGGGCCTGCTCCAGCTGGGGGCTCCACAGACTTTGGTTCATAATTCATGTACTTCCATTTGTTTGGCTATTTGCCACCGTGGTTTTCAAATCTTGGTCTCAACAATTCACTCTCTTACAGTCCCTCGTCTTTCTAGACAATTGGACTCCTGGAGCTCCACCTGGGGCCTGGCTGAGGATCTCTGCATCCACTTCCATCAGTTATTGGATGGGATGTGGAGCAAGGAGAATTCTTCTCCACTGCTGGTGGGAATGCAAGCTTGTACAGCCACTTTAGAAATCAATATGGTGCTTCCTTAGAAAATTGGGAATCCATCTCCCCCAAGACCCAGCTATAGCACTCTTGGGCATATACCCAAGCAATACTCAATCATACCCCAAGGGCATTTGCTCAGCTATGTTCATATCAGCATTGTTTATAATAGCCAGAACCTGGAAACAACCTAGATGCCCTTCAACTGAAGAATGGATAAAGAAAATATATTACATATACACAATGGAGTACTGCTCAGCAGAGAAAAACAATGACATCATGAGGTTTGCAGGCAAATGGATGGATCTAGAAAAAAATCATCCTGAGTGAGGTAACCTAGACTCAGAAGGATGAACATGGTATATAGTAGGATACTAGATGTAAAACAAAGATGACTAGACTGCTACACAACTCCAGGGAGGCTACCTAGAAAACGGGACCCTAGGAAAGACACAGGGATCACCCAATGACAGAGAAATGAATGAGATCTACATGAACAACAAGGACTACAGTGGGAGTAATGAAGGGCAAGGTTTGAGGGAAAGAAAGCTTAGGGGAGCAGGAGATCCCAGCTGGATCAAGAACAGAAAGGGAGAACAAGGAATAACAGACCATGATAAATGATGATCACATGAGAACAGGAATAGGCAGAATTCTGGAGAGGTCCCCAGAAATCCACAATTATACAACCCTGTAGACTGCTGGCAATGGTCCAGAGAAAGCCTGATTTGACCTAGTCTGGTGATCAAATGGACCAACACCCTAATGATTGTGCTGGAAGTTTTCATTTTTTAAGATTTTATTTTATAATCTGTCTAATTAGTGCCATTCACACACCTGTTATTACAGAGCTATCCACTGTACCATAGGCAGCTACTGTAAGTGCTCCGCCATAGATAGAAGATCTATTGATATCAACCTCCCCAACAGAGAGAGAGAGAGAGAGAGAGAGAGAGAGAGAGAGAGAGAGAGAGAGAGAGAGAGAGAGAGAGAGAGAGAGAGAGAGAGAGAGAGAGAGAACAAGCTCAAGAAACATGGCAGAAGAGGGGACAGAAAGAATATAAGAATAGGAGGATGGGAGGGGATACTGTGCAATGCTGACCTCTATATATACCATTGCTATTATACACATGAACTCGGCATCTCTAGTTGTCTACACAGAATCAAGCCACTTTAATGTGTTTTGAAATCTCTTGTACTTCTGTGCAGTCTGGCTTCTGACCTAACTTATTACTCACATTTTCTCTTGGATTTTGGGAAAGTCATATGACATAATAGGGCATCCAATACTCTATCTATTAGTGATAACAACATATATTTTTTTATGATTTGCAAGACTTAAGGATGTAGGGATCAACAGACTTACTTGTCATAAAAATACTTGGAAAATATTAGGTAAATTATAAGCAGGGAATTTTCTATGTGAACACACATTCCCTGTCCCTTAAGTATTAGGCTACTAAAGGGAAAATAATATAATTGGTGAATAGTTGAATATTAGTTGCAAAATATTCTGTTTTAATTTGACAGCTAGGTCCATGGCTCTTCAAATGCTTTGAATTTATATAAAATCTCATTTTAAATATCACTTTAACCAGAACATATCTAATAGACTACCAGCATATAACATAATAGCTCTCAGTTTATATATGCCAAAGCAAAATCTTTAATCATGCAGAAAAAATGAGAAAAATATCTTTACCAGTTTTCATGTAGGGATTGAATGTAAACTGGTGTTGGCACTGGCAACATTAAAGTATTTTGTCTAATTAAGATAAGATTGTAGCACTACAGAATTTAATATTAGGAAGAATATTGGTACTACATTAGAAACTCATGCCAAAGTCAATCTATGTAGAGAATTGCAAATTCCATGAGTGAAAATAGATCTATATGGTCTAAGCAAAGTGCAAAGAAAACTTGGCAGGGCTGGGGGATGGATCAGGGGTTGAGACTGCCTACTGATCTTGCAGCACACTTTAGTTCAGTTCCCAGAATTGATGTAGAGTGAGCCACAACTACTCATACTCCAACAGGGGATCGCTGATTCATTCTTCCTGCCTCTGCTGGCACTGCACTCAGGTACATATATCTGCACGCCCCTCCCCCCACAGTTACACTTAAATGATAATAAAATAAAGCTTTAAAAGGCTATTTCACAAACTAATAAAAATGGTCTTTGCCTTAAAAAGGTGAAAAACCTCTTCTAAATCATGTTTGTCGGCAACAAACCTACCATGCTCCCTGATGTCATCTGGGTTTTTGTTTCAGTGATCAAATATACCCCAAAGCTGTTATTTCCATAGTGATATGATACCATTTTGGCTACTGTTTCTTCCTTGAGATCTCTTTGTGCTGGAAAGCATCACCTTCTGCAGGATATTATTTATCATTTGGGGTTAAGTGAATTTCACTAGTCTGTTTTCTTTTAAACTAAGCATCTCTCCACAGACGTTTTGTGTGTATCCAAAGAGACTTCTGGCCTGCAGTCAATACTTATTTGCCGTTAAATCCTGGCATGAATTTATATACATCTTCCCCATCATAAAGTATGTGCTGCCTATGCAGGTGTAGGCACCATAAAGTATCTTTGCCTGGCAGTGTAACTTCCCAACTTCTATAACTTTTGCATTTTCCAGGCCAATCTTACAGGTTAGAATACTATATCAGTTTGCGCATTTTAATAGAGGTCCAATAAAGTAGTTTAAACAAAATAAAACGATTGATGTTCGATTCATGTGCCTTTGCCTGAGAGACAAAGTACACTGATTACTTGGAATAAGTCTTCTTGCATCCTTAGACATCCGCTCTCTTATGGTTCTGCCTTTTATCATGGGTACCCTGCTTATTTATAGAGACAAACTGAGTATGCAAGCTTCCTATCATCATTTCAGCCAAAGGGAAAAAGAAAGCTAAAATGATGGGCATGTAGCTTCCTTTTAAGAATGTGGCCTACAAATTTCAATAATCATTTCTGTTCTTTGACTCACATTTGATCAAAATACCATACCTATCAACAATGAAGCATGGTCAGCATTGCCTATATTTAGAATCCTTTTACCCAGATGAAACTGTGGGTTCTCTTGCCAAAAGGAAGCAGGGGGGGCAGCTGTTGAGCAAAGAACTCCATTATAATAATACAAAAAGGGGGAATGGATTCCTCATGTATAGATTTCATAGTTTGAATCTTATATATGGAAAGACACAGCTGGTAAAATGGGTTTTGACAATGGCAAAGCCTTCTTTGGGTTCATGTTGGTGTATTTAATCCTCATTTAAGCAGAGATGGGTTCTAACTGGGTTTGGATTATTTCCCTAAATTCTGTGTCATCAATAGGTTTTATCTGTGCCTTTCCCCTATCTCCAAGTAAATATTGGTACAGGTAAATACCCACTTTCATAGCCGAGCAAGGTCCTGCTAATTTCCCCTTGGGTTTGTGAGAACATGAGGCTATCAGGATTTTGACATCCATTCACGTGATAGACAATGGAGAATTTGGTATTGTTAAAGGCCAGGTTTTCTTCTGTCTCATACCAGTTGGCTCTTCCAATATGAGACAGAACCTCCTAACATTTCTTTTAGCAATATACTTAGGTTTAGAGAAGGAGAGAGCCACATTCCAACTCCAAAGCCAGCTTGATTTATAATTGAATTGGAACCACAACTATCCTAGAGTTAAAGAGATATTGATGTTAGGCAGTAAGATATTAACCCTGTAAAGTATATTGGTACTAATAGGTTCTTCTCTTCTGCTCTAGATGTCTGCATGTACAAGGCTTTATGATTTCTTGAAGATGGGTATTCTTATTATCCTGTAAGAACAGAAAACAGAACTCTGCCCCAACCCTTGTTTGTCAAGTATTCCTTACAACTTGTAGAGTTGTCACATTGGTGAATGAGCTTTTACTTCTTCTCATCAAGGAGTTTCTCCTGTTCAAAGCAAATTTTTATTAATTTTGTTGGTATCCATAGTTTTTCTTCTCCTGCAGAAACAAAAGCAAAACCTCTTCCCCAATGTAAAACAGATCCTAGTTTCCAGTCCAAAGTCAACACATCTTTGAAGTAAAATGGTTGGTTTAGCTCAGGAGTTTTTTCTGTTGTCCAATGTCTCTCTGCAGCTGCTGTTCTTTTCATATCAGCATTAAGAAAATTCAAGGTTAATAAAACATTATGTAATCTGTTTCTAGGAATAATTGTTACCTCTTTCTGTCTATTTAGCATATCCTTTAAAGTTTGATTAAATCTTTCTATGACTGCTTGGCCTGTGGGATTGTGTGGTATACCTATAACATGCTTTATATTGTAATAAGCAAAAAACTGTCTCATTTTATTTGAGACATATGCTGGAGCATTGTCAGTTTTAACTTGTATAGGTATTCCCATGATGGCCATAACTTCTAATAGGTGTGGAATCATAGAGTCAGCCAATTTAGAACTCATAGGAGTTGCCCATTGAAATCCTGAGTAGGTGTCAATGGCATGGCATATATATTTTAAATCTTCCAAATTTTGCAAAATGAAACACATGCATCTGTCAAATTTAATTTCTTTATACACCTTTAGGATTACTTCCTGCAAGTAATGGAGTTTGGTTATAGAAGGAACTAGTAGGGCATTCTTTTACAATTTCCTTGGCTTGTTGCCAAGTGATGGCAATACTTTTTCAAACCTTTGCTAATTACATGGTGTTTTTAATGAAATTCTGAGGCTTCTATCACATTGCCTATTAATAACTGATCAATCTCATTGTTACCTTGTGCTAGAGGACCTGGAAGACCCATATGGGTTATGATGTGTATTTTTTATATAGGATGTTTCCTATTTCTGATGATTTCCTGTAATTGTACAAATAGTGAAGTTAATTCTGTATTATCTGGAATAAATTCAGCAGTTTAAGTATGTAAAACAACTCTCTCTGCACATTGAGAGTCAGTAACTATTTTGAGAGGTTCTGTGAAGTCTATTAGTACCATAAGAATGACATACAGTGCTGCCCTTTGTATAGAATTGTACCGGCTTTGAAACACTTCACTTACATCTCCTGATTTATATCCTGCCTTTTCTGACTTATTGGCATCAGTATCGAATGTGAGAACTCCAAGACACTGTTTTTTGCCATACAATGTGAGGAAGGATCCATTCCGTTATTTTTATGAATTCTATCCTCTTGCTTTTCAGGATAGCAATTGTTAATCTCTCCCAAAGTGTTATTGCAGGCTCTTCGCCAGTATTCATTATTTATCCATAAAGAGAAAATATCCTCATTAGTTAAATGTACTACAATTTCTGCTGGGTCCATTCATGACAACTGATGTCTTAATTTTCCTTTTAGAATCAAATCAGAGACCTTTTCTACATAAGTCTTTAACTTCTTACTCAGTTTACATGGTAGAAATATCCATTCCAATATAATATCTTCCCTGCATCAAAATACCTGTGGGAGAGTATCTTGAGGGGAGTATGACTAGAACGCAGTTAAGTTCTGGATTCACATGATCCACATGTGCCTCTTGTGGTACTTTTTTTTCTTTTCTTTTCTACTAGAGCCAATTTCTTCTCAGCTTCAGCTGATAATTCTTTTAGACTATTTAAGTCCTTGTCCCTTGCCAAATTTACTAGTCCATCTTTAGGTATTCCAATATGCTGTAAGTAGGAAATGCTTCCTAACAATTGTTGAAAATCATTAAGAGTCCACAATTGATGAATTGAAAGTGATGTAACATCATATATTCAACTACATACATGCTCTAACCTGAAGAAAAGTTTGCAGCAATTGTCTGATAATATGAGTTTAATGATTGTGTAAATCAGACATTCACAGTCAATTCCTCCACCTCAAGTTATGATCTAGACAGGAGATGATGAGAATGTTCTGTCTGTCCTTGCTCTTTGATTGCCCTTAGGCTTGCAGTTTTAATACATTTCAATCCTGTGGCCACTTCTGTTTCCCACCCTATGTTATATAATCAAATCAGACAGTATTTTCTTAAAGTTGGTATTTAATTTAATTCAATGTCTCTTATTATTAGGAGCTGCTAGTAGCAAAAGTCAATGGGAGAATAGAGCAGTGACAACTAGAGTTCAAAAGGTCAACCTACCAGATTAAAGGTTCTGTTAGAGGAAACCATCATGCAAGGTGTTATGGAATTACTACCTTTTGAATAAATTGGCTGCTTCTTGTAAACTTTTTGTGTACTAGCAGCTATGGTTCTTCCCATTTACCATGCATTTCCATATTATGTGTACATGTAATCTCATGATTGCATCTCAATCTTAGGCACAACTTTTCCCATACATTTGGGGTAATTGGATAACTTTCCTCAGTTATGTTTATTTTTCATTAACATATATCTGGCAAAAATGTTTTGGCTAAGATACCTTATTATCCAAGGACAAATGCAGATAGATAAACATTAGCTCAACCCACTTATAGATAAGAGAAAATAACCACTAACAATTAATTCTCAACTCTTCACCTTCATCTCAGGTTATTTACACAGGACTCTAATTTAAAAGATTCATTGCTCACATTTCTGGGATGATGTTTTAGCCACTTGCTAGTTACTGAGTTAAGATAATTATTTCTCACTGACCAAAGGAGATTTCTGACAAGGCCAGATGGATAATACATTCCAAGCTTTGCTTCTTGTAAAAATTCACTCCCCATTTTGGGTTGTAATTGGAAGCAGATAATTACTGCTTTATGTATAAGTGGATCCTTATCACCTCCCTCTGTGACCCTGAAAACTTCAAGCCTCACATTGCTTCGCCAAAGAATAACTGCTTGTGTATATATACTGGTTCCCCTACAGCACTTAAGGGAATTGATTTAGAAGGACCAAAGATGAGGACAAAGATGGAAAGGACTAGATAGATATGAGAGAAGAGCAGAAGGGACTGAGAGAAAAAGAGACTGAGAGGAGTTAAGTATGAGAACAGAAAAGAAGCTGTGTAGATAGAATTGATTTAGAAGAATAAAATAAAGGGACTAAAGAACTCAATGTGCTTAAATTCACTGAATATCCCTCAGATTAGAATCCTAGCCACTTGTAGCTTCTGTTGTGGAGCCTGGTAGAAATCTCAGGGCAAACAGGGGGGGGGGGGGGGGATTCGGTATCTTATTTTGTATTTATGACTTAAAATTTATATTTTGGAATGTGAAACATTCACTAAATGTACATTCATTATTTTCTTTAACTTTGTTACAAATAACCAACAAAGATATAACCACAAATCAATGTTGTGATGATGTGTCTGCCTTCTACTTTGTTCTGCTCTGGCTGCTTTAAGACTTGGTCTCTAATAAAATAAAAAAATAAAAAAAAAAGACTTGGTCTCTTCTCTGTACTATCTTGGAAAAATATATTTGATAAATTTTAAAATTTAAAAAAGCTTCAGGCTTAGGAGTTATTTCCCTCCTCCCATGAGATCCTTAATCTGATATATTCAGACAATATTCTATATGTGATTTAATGGGATTTCAGTTACTTATTGGTATCATACTTGAAAAGAATTCAGGACAGAATATAATGAGTGCAGAGAAAAATAAAGTTCCAGTACCACACAAAGATTGAGACAATCGTATAGCTCATACTACATATCTATGGATTAATAATATATAAAACAACAATTCTATTGTGAAACTAAGAGAAGAAATGATGAGTATACAAAATTTGAAAATTAGGGGGAAATAACAGCTATTTATTGCTTTCTGAATGTATAGGATTTCTCTGGAAGAGATTTAGAAATTAAAACATAGATTTTGAGAGTGCTTCCACCATAGATAATTATGGAAAAAGAGATACATGGTACATAGGTAGACAGACAGATATATCAATAGATATATGAGCTCCATTTAGATTTTGTTTGGTAATTGCTTTCCATCATTTTGTGTATGTGACTAGACATGTCAGAGTCTTTTAGATAACTCCTGGAAAATACATGATTCCTCATCTAAAGAAAGCAGAAAGTCTATGTAGAATGAGTTGTGCAATTCCTAGTATATCTAGCCAAAAGATTCCAAGCCATCATAGAGGTTCTTAAACATCAATGTTTACTCCAGCATTCTTCACAACAGCTAAGTTCTGGAACCAGCCTAGGTGTATAGCAACACAGGTGTACATAATGAATTGTGTACACAAAGGAAAAATATTCAGTTAGAAAAAAAAAGACTACACATTGGGCAGGTCTTCCCTGGAATGGCTGGTGCCCAGGGCTGGGACCTAGGTGCGGGCCTCTCTGAGTGTGAGCCCAGGAACTCACCTACAGATCATGATAAATGAACACCACATGAGAACAGGAAGAAGCAAAGTGCTGGAGAGGTCTCCAGAAATCCACAATGATACATACACTGTAAACTACTGACAATGGTTGAGAGAAAGCCTGATCTGACATAGTCTGGAGATCAGATGGCCAAACACCCTAACGGTCATGCTGGAACTCTCATCTAATAACTGATGGAAGAGGATGCACAGATCCTTGGCCAGGCCCCAGGTGGAGCTCCAGGAGTCCAATTGTTGAGAAAAAGGAGATACTGTAAGAGTGTGTATTGATGACACCAAGATTGGAAAAGCACAGGACAAATAGCCAAACTAATGGAAACACATGAATTATGAACCAAAGGCTGTGGAGCCCCCAGCTGGAGCAGGCCCTCTGGATAAGTGAGACAATTGAATAGCTTGAACTATTTGGGAGGCACCCAGGCAGTGGGACCTGGACCTGTCCCTAGTGCATGAGCTGGCTGTTTGGATCCTTGGGCTTACACAGGGACACTTTGCTCAGCCTGGAAAGAGGGGACTGGATCTACCTGTACTGAATCCACCAGGTTGAATTGAATCCCCAGGGGAGTCTTGGCCCTGGAGGAGATGGGAATGGAGCAGAGGGGCTTGGGGGGAAGGTAGGATTGGGGGCAGGAGTGGGGAGGACAGGTGATGTGTAAAATTAAAATACAAATAGAATAAATTTAAAAAAAGATAAAAAGACTAAATTTTGGTCATTTCAGGAAAATGGATACTACTTGGGATAATTACATTATGTGAATTAATTCACTCTTAGACAAATATGGTATGTTTTCTCTTATTTGTGGTTCCTAAATTTTATACAGATATGTGAAGTTACACACACACACACACACACACACACACACACACACACACACTTGTGTATGTCATGAAAGCAGAAGTCAAACTGTCTGGGGACAAAGGATCCAAGAAATCATAATAAAAGAGAAGTTAGGTTTGTAGTAGAGCAGGATGTTTCACAAAGCACATGTGCTTCATGTTCAGTGGTTTGGAATAAGAGGGTCTAATCTTCAAAAGGCCCCTAGTCAGTGCTTATCAAGAACAAGTGGCAGAAAGATGTTCACTGGAGATGTCTTGATTTCCTGGTCTCGACTTTGGGTTACATCACATCATCTCAAAAGCCAGTCTATGTCGGGTAGTAGGTATGCCACTCTCCACTTCTATCCATTTTCTACTCACTACCACCATGTAATTTCTTCACTTGATTTAGAAAGCTCAGCTGTGATACTTTTCTTGATAAACAAGATTTTTTTTTTTAAAAAAAGAAGCTCTTTATCATTTCTTCTAGTTTCTGTATCCTCAAAATGGCTAATTTGTCACATCAAACCAAATACCCTACAGTTTGTTGCCTCTTTGAGTGTGGTTTCATTGTTCCACTTATTTTTAATTGTGAATGTTGTCACTGTCTATGAATTATCCACATCCAGGCTTTCATATTCACAGTGGTTTATTTCTTCTTAAAGTTTATAAACAATCTTGAACTGTAAGTTGTGCTCTATGTGTCATGATGCCACAGCTGTGAGGTTTGATAATAAAATGTGAACCAGGAGTCCACACCAGAACAAACAAGGTCATCATCAATTAACTGCTGAGATTAGGCCTGTTTTTTTCTTTTTATCTCTGGCTAATTGCTCTGTTTGTCTGTTGGATTGAAGAGAAAATGCAATATGCCTTTTTTTAACTTCATTATTCTTATTCTTATTATTATGTGTTTTAATTTTATACAACAGCCATGGGTTCCCCTGTCCTCCCCCTCCTGACCCCAGTACAGGCAGGTCCCATCCCCTCCTTCCAGGCTGAGCATGTGTCCCTGTGTAATATGCCTTTTATGGAGAGCTTTGCAACCAGCATGGTGTGGTAACAGTGTTAACACTTTAGGCTCTGCAATTTCCACAGTAAATGCGAGCACAGGCTTATCCTTCCATTCTATGGTTATTAAGTATCACTTATTCATTTGCTGGACTCTGCTCCATGTATTAGAGAAAGGCAAGAATAAGCTATAATTCCCTTTTGACAAAGTTTTTATAGCGCACTTAAGGAAACAAATGTGTCATGCACAAGTTCGTAGGGAAACAAATGTGTCATGCACAAGTTCGTGAATGACTGAAGGTATGTTTATGGATATCAAGCCTTTGAAAGGGAAAGAACTGTGATAATCCTTAGTTGCTATGTGTCATCTGTAAAACATATATAAAAACCTTCCAAGGATGTCTCCAAAAAGACAGTTTGTTTGTCAGTTACTGTGAACACTCACTAAAGAATGAGGAAATCAAAAGAATAAAGTCCATGGAGCAGGAAAATAGTCAAAAAGATGTATATTGGACAGCACAGTTTCTTCTCCACAGTGCAGTTCCTTAAAATTTCCCATCATTGGTCACGTCACAAAGTCTTTCTGAGCTGGAATATTCAACAAGGAGCTACATAAAAGAAAACAACATCCTTTTACAGGCACTGTAATACATAGCCATGTGAAATATGTAAGAACTCAGAAAAAAATTGATTTTGGCAAGTTGTCTTCTGACCTCTATCCAGTGCCCTGGCATGAAATCTCCCTCCAAAAAGTAATATTAAAGTTTCCTTTCCATATCATATTATAGCAGAGAAGTACAAACGCTTTGATTCCTGCAATAAAGTAGAGATAATCAGATTACATAAAAAAATGCCACATATAAATGTGTAACATACAATGAAATTGGGAGCATGCAAATTAAGCATTTACATCAATAAATTTTTATTTCCATGGTTTTCTGGTAATTGTTTAAATGAAATTTTGAATTGTGAGTGAGAAATGGCATTTAATGTTTCCTTCATCTCTAATTTTCCTTGTGGGGCTTTTCTGAACATGAACAATAGGCCACTTTGTTTCCTCTTGACATTTCTGAGTCAATATTTTGTAAACTAGCTAAGTGCTTCTGATTGTGGTGTGAGGAGACAGGTCAGTAGGTAAACTGTATGCTGTCTAAGCATGAGGACCTGTGCTCAGACCTAGAGTCTGGGTGTAATGCAGCTACAGTCCCAGTAGTAGGGAAACAACCAGGTGACAGGTAGGTCCCAGGGATCTCCTGGCTATCTCATTAATCTGAAAGTGAGAACTCTAGATTCAGTAAGAGATGTTAAAATACAAAGTGGATAGCAATAGAAGGGATTTCCCAAAATCCATTTCTGGCATTTAGATGTCATACATGAGTGCCCATGCCTACACCCACATATGCATAAACTGCATGCACAGATATATACATGCATGTGTGGTGGTAGTGTATGGAATAAATCCTTTCTTTATTTCATTTTTAGTGGAAAAATCTAATTTGATGTCTTCAGAACGTTTGCTGTAAACTCCTGAACACGTGTTACATTCCTGCATGGAGATAACATAAAGAGGAATGGATCATTCCAATGAAACCAGGAGAAGCATAAGTCATCACTGCCATGTCTCTTTGTGACCCACTCCCAAACACCCAGCATGATATGAAAACCACAGGAGTCTAAGAAATATTTTGCTTAAATGAAGTAAAGCAGCCACATTAAACAGCATCAGTGTGAATTGCTATTTTCAAAATTTGCATGAACAGTTGCGAGAGAGTGAAATGCAAAGCGTTAATATTCTAAATAGGCAGCATCTTTTTCTGCTCACAGGCAAATATTTACTACATTAAGATTATGACATATTGAACATCACACATGACTTAACTTACTTCCTTACTCACAACTATGTACGTATATTACTGGTTTGTCCATAAAATTAAATACTACTAAAGAGGTTGTAACTTAAGGTAATTTGATCCTAATTCCAAACGCTAAAGGAGTAAGAAAAGAACACAATTTTTCTGTTGCTTCTAGAAGGAATGAACCAATTAAGGGAGAAAAAAGCTAAGTCAAATGGCAGAGTAATGGTTCTTGGTCTCCTGTCAATCTTACAATTATGACTACATAGATTAAGGAGGGGAAATACTTTTTTTGTTTGTTTAGTTTTTCTCCTTTTTAAAAATTTATTATATTTGTGTTTTAATTCCACACATCAGCCATGGGTTCCCCCCATCCTATCCCCTCCTGTACCTGCCCCCACCTTTCCCCCAGCCCTGCCCCCCTCATTCCCATCTCTCCCAGGGCCAAGACTCATTTGGGGATTCAATTCAACCTCCTGGACTCAGCACAGGCAGGTCCAGTCCCCTCACTCCAGGCTGAGCAAAGTGTCCATGTGTAAGCCCAAGGTTCCAAACAGCCAGCTCATGCACCAAGGATAGGTCCGGATCCCACTGCCTGGGTGCCTCCCAAACAGTCCAAGCTATTCAATTGTCTCACTTATACAGAGGGCCTGATTCAGTTGGGGGCTCCACAGCCCTTGGTTCAGAATTCATGTGTTTCCATTCATTTGGCCACTTGTCCCTGTGGTTTTCCAATCCTGGTCTCAACAATTCACACTCTTACAGTCCCTCCTCCTTCTTGACATGCTCATAGATAGGCAGGATTAACATAGTAAAAATGGCGATCTTACCAAAAGCAATCTACAGATTCAATGTAATCCCCATCAAATTACCAACACAATTCTTCACAGACCTGGAAAGAATAATATACAACTTCATATGGAAAAACAAAAAACCCAGGATAGCCAAAAGAATCTTGTACAATAAAACAACCTCTGGAGGCATCACGATCCCCGACCTCAAGCTCTACTATAGAGCTATCATAATAAAAACAGCTTGGCACTGGCATAAAAACCGACATGTGGACCAATGGAATCGAAATGAAGACCTTGACATTAACCCACACACCTATGAACATATAATTTTTGACAAAGAAGCCAAAAATGTACAATATAGGTTCTTGAACAGATGAAAACTGTTGCCTTACAGATTAGACCCAAGCAAATAAATATCCTCCATGTATATATAAATTTGTGCTTCCTGAGGTGTTGTTAATCAACTATGAACAGCATCTACGATGCATCTATGCACTGCATCTTTACCCATAGTCCTATCAGTCAGGATAATTTCTATTGCTGTTAGTATAAGAACACTGCAAATTTTGAACACTGATTAAATCCTCTGACATCTTGTTTCCCATAGATGATCACCACTGTTCTGGTTGTGTTCCAAAGTATCAGGTTGTCTAAAGCTGATTTTCATAAGAATAAATCAAGACTTTCTGATTCTTCTTATCTTTGTTAGACTTTTCAAAACAATATTTTGGGGGGTATCCAGAAAAAGAAAATAATCACCTTAGCTTGATCATATGCAGAGAGGACACAGGTGTTTGAGAGGTGTTATTTGGTTAGTTCCATGTGTGTGTCTTGTGTTTAAGACCACTTTGGTCAGTCTGCCCTTTGGATAGACACCTGTTACCCATCCTGGAGTGAAGAGGCAGTCATATGTACTCTTTCTCCATCATCTCAGGCAAGTGAATACTGGGTCCACCAGCTGAGGTGCAAAATCATACTTTGTTCACAGGTACTTACTACTAAAATGCTAATTGGAGGTTTTTAGGTCTTCGTACCTAAGAGCAAAAAGCTGGGTTTAAGTTTAAAGACATTTTAGAAACGATGTCTTCCAAAAAGTATTGGAATTGAAGCCAAATGATGGAGAAACAAGATGGCTGGAAGGAAGAATTACCAACAATTTCAAACATCTTTATCTGAATGCAGAAACTTAATGACTCATTTGCCTACTTTGTACTACTCTTGGACCTCAGACAGCTGTAGTGACCTTTAAAATGTGACTCCTTTGCAGACCCCTTGGAGGCTGCTCAGCTCTCCTATCCCTCTGGCACTCAGAGTCTATGGACTATTTCCCCTATAACACAGCATAAATAGATCTGGAACAAAACTTTCTTGCCTCAATTTCTTTAATGATTCTTGCAACTTTATCTGCTGCTCACTCAGATACATTGCCTGGTTCTGTTTCTTCTTACACCTTGTTCAATTTCTTTCTGTTCCTACTCTCTGGTACATGCCTGGATTTCAGAGATTTCAATTGTGAAATACATGCTCATGTCCCTGTTCCTAAACAGCCAACTGAGCTGCTTCAGCTTGATTCCTTCATCACTGGTTCCTTCTGGCTGGACACACAAATCTCATATGACTTCCTGACATTGTCTGACTAATAAATTGGCATCTGTATAGTTAGCTTCATGGTCTCTCAACTCATTACTAGGAAGGCTTTCCTACAGTAAGTGAAGGTTAGTGATTGTAATCCTAGTGATACAATAAATGCAAAGCAGATGACCTTCATAATTATAAATGTGTGGCTACTCACTAAGTAATTACTCTGGTTAGAGATGTGTTTTTTGTTTTCCTAGGGAATTCCTTGTTTGGTTTCCATAGTAATAATGCTAGAATTTTTAATGTTTTAAGATAAAAACAAAGATAATGGTTTGATGAGTATTTGATTGGATATTCATTCCCAGAGTGGATTTCAGAAACTTCTCTTTTCAAACTGAATCATTTTTCTCATATACATTTGCATTATGTTTATGTTTCAATATAAAAGAGAGTTAATGACATGTTATGAATAGTCAATGATTTACTAAATAGCATTGAAAGCCAATGAACACTGATTAAATCCTCTGACATCTCATGACATGCATGATGAACATTGCATTACAAGCTAGGAAACATATATGATCCTGTTTCTCTGTCTTATTTGAACTTAAAGCACACTAGAGAAGTGCATCATTGAACACACAATTACTTTACCTTTTAGAATAGTTAATAAATCATATATTCACCCTCATTGGGATACAAGCACACACACACACACACACACACACACACACACACACACACACGGCAAGTGCTCTGCCACTGTTTTATATCTTCTTCAATCCTATGTCATATATGTTCCTATGCTTCTTCTCTGCCACCCAGAGCATCTTGCTTTCAGATCATAAGTTCACTATGCAGTCTTGTATTATTTTGCCTGTTACCAGCAAGAAACAGGTTTTTATTCTTACTAAGCAGTAGCCCAAATGGTTCACATTTTCCTAATTGTAATAATGGAACTATCTTTTCAATAAAACCTATAGAAACTATAGCCATTTTGGCCAACAATGGACAATACAAAACAAAGTAACTGCTACTTAAAACTTCAAAAAATGTTTGTATTTTATATAAATTCCAGACACAGGCAAGAAAATAAACTATGACGAAAAATCTAGTCTCTGGGAACATATTTAGTCCAATTTTGACAGTATGTAACTTTGAGTTCAGTTATACAGTCAAGTTATGCATTTTATGTGGGACCATTGAAAAATTCTGTGTGTGTCTCTGTGTGTGTGTGTTCGTGTGTGCGTGTGTGTGTGCGTGTGTGCGTGTGTGCGTGTGTGTGTGCGTGTGTGTGTCTCTGTGTGTGTGTGTGTGTGTGTGTGTGTGTGTGCGTGTGTGTGTGTGTGTGTGTGTGTGTCTCTGTGTGTGTGTGCGTGTGTGTGCGTGTGTGTGTGTGCGTGTGTGTGTCTCTGTGTGTGTGTGCGTGTGTGTGTGCGTGTGTGTGTGTGTGTGTGTGTGTGTGTGTGTGTGTGTGTGTGTGTGTGTGTGTGTGTGCGTGTGTGTGTGTGTGCGTGTGTGTGTGTGCGTGTGCGTGTGGGGGGGTTAGAAAGAAACATATGGGTGTTTGTAGAAAGAGAAGATTAGCAGTAAGTTGGAAAAGACACACACATAGTCCTCTGCAGTTTGAAAAGAGTTTAGTCCTGGAGCCTGACACAAATGAGAATGGAAGAACTGGGGAATTCAAGGGAAAGAGAACAGAGAAGGATCCACAGAGCAAAGAAACTCATTCTTTAGGCCCAGAAGATAAATAACGTTATTTCCCTTCTATAGTGATCTCTCCCCAACACTAAATAAAAAGTTCTTCCCCAGTTATGCCAGCACCATTTGTTGAAGATGCTTTCTTTTTTCCATTGTACAGTTTTGGCTTCTTTGTCAAAAATTATATGTTCATAGGTGTGCGGGTTAATGTCAGGGACTTCAATTCGATTCCATTGGTCCACATGTCGGTTTTTATGCCAGTACCAAGATACTTTTAATACAGTAGCTCTATAGTAGAGCTTGAGGTCAGGATTGTGATGCCTCCAGAGGTTGTTTTATT